>NW_025962318.1:0-10157 GCF_017589495.1 Alosa alosa
GTAAACATGACTCAGCACTTCAGACTCAGAAAACTGTCTGTAAACATGACTCAGCTCTTCAGAAAACTGTCTCTGTAAACATGACTCAGCACTTCAGACTCAGAAAACTGTCTCTGTAAACATGACTCAGCTCCTACCTGCCCCTCAGTCGTACAGCATCATCAAATCTCTTCTCATCCATGGCCTTCTGCACATCCTGTGTCTGTGACACACACACACACAAGAACACACACAATTTAGAGGGAAAAGGATAAAAGTGAACATACTGCATATCTACTCACTCATTCATCATGATCCCTACCCACTCATTATCTAATCTAATCATCTAATCATCAGTCTAATCATCTTATTAAGGAGACATGTTTGGGCCTTTGTAATCTTTGTTTCACACACACACACACACACACTAACTCAGACATATGCACACACAGCACACAGACACGTACAACACATTCACACACACAGGAATGTAATCACAAACACAGGACACACACAGACAAACACTGACACACACACAGAGACCCACACACACACACACAGACACACACACACACAGAGACCCACACACACACAGACACAGACACACACACACACACAGACACACACACACACACATATAGTTGACTCACCATCTGAACGCACTCCATGAGGGGCAGCCTGACGGCCTGATTTCCACACAAAGACACGACGCACGCCGGCGTCCCAGGAGACGCCTCTAACAGTGCCAGTACCGCCTCCACCCCCATACGGCTAGCCTGATGAACACACACCACACCACACCCACCACACACACACCACACACACCACACACACACACACCACACACACACCACACACACACACACACACACACACACACACACACACACATACCACATTATACACACACCACACACACACACATTTATTTATGGTAAAAGGAGTTTGGCAGAGACAGGTCTGAAATACACTCCTTTGTACAGTGCATTTGGGAGAGTTATTCAAAAAGTTACAAAGAACATTAGTATGCATACCCACCACTGACCCCTCCCCCAACACACACGTGCACATTTTCTCTTGTCTAAAAAAATCATAAAAGTTTCTACATTGTATATTCTATATGTCACCCCATGTGGATGATAAAGGTCACACTGCTTTGATTACTTTGGTGTGTGGTGGTGTAATGGTGGTGGTGTAATGGTGGTGTGGTGGTGTAATGGTGGTGGTGTGGTGGTGTAGTAGTGGTGTAATGGTGGTGTAATGGTGGTGTAGTGGTGTGTAATGGTAGTGGTGGTGTAATGGTGGTGTAGTGGTGGTGGTGTAATGGTGGTGGTGTAGTGGTGGTGGTGTGATGGTGGTGTAATGGTGGTGTAATGGTGTAAGTGGTGGTGGTGTAGTGGTGGTGGTGTAATGGTGGTGGTGTAATGGTGGTGGTGTAGTGGTGGTGGTGTAGTGGGTGGTGTAATGGTGGTGGTGTAATGATGGTGGTGTAATGGTGGTGTAATGGTGGTGGTGTAATGGTGGTGGTGTAATGGGTGGTGTAATGGTGGTGGTGGTGTAATGGTGGTGGTGTAATGATGGTGTAGTGGTGGTGTGTAATGGTGGTGTAGTGGTGGTGTAATGGTGGTGTAATGGTGGTGGTGTAATGGTGGTGGTGTAGTGGTGGTGTAATGGTGGTGTAATGGTGGTGGTGTAATGGTGGTGGGTGTAATGATGGTGTAATAGTGGTGGTGTAATGGTGGTGGTTATAATGGTGGTGGTGTAATGGTGGGTGGTGTAATGGTGGTGGTGTAAGTGGTGGTGTAATGGGTGGTGTAATGGTGGTGGTGTAATGGTGGTGGTGTAATGGTGGTGGTGTAATGGTGGTGGTGTAATGGTGGTGTAATGGTGGTGTAATGGTGGTGTAATGGTGGTGGTGTAATGGTGGTGGTGTGGTGGTGGTGTAATGGTGGTGTAATGGTGGTGGTGTAATGGTGGTGTAATGATGGTGGTGGTGTAGTGGTGGTGTAATGGTGGTGGTGTAATGGTGGTGTAATGGTGGTGGTGTAATGGTGGTGGTGTAGTGGTGGTGTAATGGTGGTGTAATGGTGGTGGTGTAGTGGTGGTGGTGTAATAGTGGTGGTGTAGTGGTGGTGTAATGGTGGTGGTGTAATGGTGGTGTAATGGTGGTGTAATGGTGGTGGTGTAATGATGGTGGTGTAGTGGTGGTGTAATGGTGGTGGTGTGGTGGTGGTGTAATGGTGGTGGTGTAATGGTGGTGGTGTAATGGTGGTTGGTGGTGGTGGTGTAATGGTGGTGGTGTAATGGTGGTGGTGTAGTGGTGGTGGTGTAGTGGTGTAATAGTGGTGTGGTGGTGGTGTAGTGGTGGTGTGGTGTAGTGGTGGTGGTGTAATGATGGTGTAATGGTGGTGGTGTAATGATGGTGGTGTAGTGTGGTGGTGTAATGGTGGTGGTGTAATGGTGGTGGTGTAGTGGTGGTGTTGTAGTGGTGGTGGTGTGTAATGGTGGTGTAGTGGTGGTGGTGTAATGATGGTGTAATGGTGGTGGTGTAATGGTGGTGGTGTAATGGTGGTGGTGTAGTGGTGTTGGTGGTGTTGTAGTGGTGGTGGTGTAATGGTGGTGTAGTGGTGGTGGTGTAATGGTGGTGTAATGGTGGTGGTGTAATGATGGTGGTGTAGTGGTGGTGGTGTAATGGTGGTGTAATGGTGGTGGTGTAGTGGTGGTGTAATGGTGGTGTAGTGGTGGTGGTGTAATGGTGGTGGTGTAATGGTGGTGGTGTAGTGGTGGTGGTGTAATGGTGGTGGTGTAATGGTGGTGGTGTAATGGTGGTGTAGTGGTGGTGGTGTAATGGTGGTGTAGTAGTGGTGGTGGTGTAATGATGGTGTAGTGGTGGTGGTGGTGTAATGGTGGTGGTGGTATAATGGTGGTGGTGTAGTGGTGGTGGTGTAGTGGTGGTGTAATGGTGGTGTAATGGTGGTGGTGTAATGGTGGTGGTGTAATGATGGTGTGGTGTAATGGTGGTGTATGGTGGTGGTGTAATGGTGATGGTGGTGTAATGGTGTGGTGGTGTAATGGTGGTGTAGTGGTGGTGTAATGGTGGTGGTGTAATTGTAATGGTGGTGTAGTGGTGGTGGTGTAATGGTGGTGTAGTGATGGTGGTGTAATGGTGGTGGTGTAATGGTGGTGGTGTGGTGGTGGTGTAATGGTGGTGTAATGGTGGTGTAATGGTGGTGGTGTAATGGTGGTGGTGTAGTGGTGGTGTAATGGTGGTGGTGTAATGGTGCTGTAATGGTGGTGTTGTAATGGTGGTGTAATGATGGTGGTGTAGTGGTGGTGTAATGGTGGTGTAATGGTGGTGTAATGGTGGTGGTGTAGTGGTGGTGGTGTAATGGTGGTGTAATGGTGGTGTAATGGTGGTGGTGTAATGGTGGTGTAATGGTGGTGTAATGGTGGTGGTGGTGTAATGATGGTGGTGTAGTGATGGTGGTGTAGTAGTGGTGGTGGTGTAATGGTGGTAATTGTAGTGGTAGTGTAATGGTGGTAATTGTAATGGTGGTGGTGCTTAATGGTGGTGAATTATGGCGGTGGTGAATTTGTAGTGGTGGTGGTGTGGTGTGGTGTAATGCAATAGTGGTAGTGTAATGGTGGTGGTGTAGTGGTGGTGTAATAATTGGTGTAATAGTGGTAGTGTAATAGTGGTAATTGTAGTGGTGGTGGTGTAATGGTGGTGTAGTGGTGGTGGTGTAATGATGGTGTAATGGTGGTGGTGTAATGATGGTGGTGTAGTGGTGGTGTAATGGTGGTGGTGTAGTGGTGGTGGTGTAATGGTGGTGGTGTAGTGGTGGTGTTGTAGTGGTGGTGGTGTAGTGGTGGTGGTGTAGTGGTGGTAATGGTGGTGGTGTAATGGTGGTGGTGTAGTGGTGGTGTTGTAGTGGTGGTGGTGTAATGGTGGTGTAGTGGTGGTGGTGTAATGATGGTGGTGTAGTGGTGGTGGTGTAATGGTGGTGGTGTAGTGGTGGTGTAATGGTGGTGGTGTAATGGTGGTGTAGTGGTGGTGGTGGTGTAATGGTGGTGGTGTAGTAGTGGTGGTGGTGTAATGGTGGTGTAGTGGTGGTAGTGTAATGATGGTGTAATGGTGGTGGTGTAATAAATGGTGTGTAGTAGTGGTGGTAATAATGTAATGGTGGTGTAATGGTGGTGGTGTAATGATGGTGGTAGTGGTGGTGGTGTAATGGTGGTGGTGTAGTGGTGGTGTAATGGTGGTGTAATGGTGGTATTGTAGTGGTGGTGGTGTAATGGTGGTGTAGTGGTGGTGGTGTAATGATGGTGTAATGGTGGTGTAATGGTGGTGAATTGTAATAATTGTGGTGTAGTGGTGTAGTATAATGATGGTGTAGTGGTGGTGTAATGGTGGTGTGTAGTGGTGGTGGTGTAATGGTGGTAATTATGTAATGATGGTGTAATGGTGGTGGTAGTGATTGAGCCAGTAGATGCCAGCGTGTGTGTGTGTGTGTGTGTGTGTGTGTGTGTGAGGGAACGTACCAGTATCCTGTCGAAGGCTGAGGGGGTTCCTCCTCTCTGGACGTGACCCAATATGGTGACCCGTGTGTCATAACCCAGACGGTTAACCACCAGCTACACATACACACACACACACACACATATACAAAAAAACATGCATACAAAAACGTGCAAACATATTGAACAATCAGTACTTATACATACATACATTTAGATACTGTATATACATGTTCATATTGATAAGCATACACATATACATATATACATGTTCATATTGATAAGCATACACGTATACATATATACATGTTCATATTGATAAGCATACACATATACATATATACATGTTCATATTGATAAGCATATATCTATCACACTACTAGCTTGTGCAGAGTAAAGCAGTAAGCACACAAGCGTTAACACACACACACACACTCAGCGGTCTTGTTGCTCGGGCCACAGGCCACACACACACACACACACACACACACAAAGTAAAGCACTAAGCACACAAGTTCAGACCACATGCAAAACACACACTTTCTGTCATTAGGGGGAAGCACATGCGTGTATTTACCACACCTGCGCTGCGCACACACACACACACACACACCACCTGCATGCCGCTGCGCACCTGCGCCTGCCTGCGCACACACACACAGCTCTGCAGTACTCACGTCTTTGACATACTCAGCAGAGATGGGCTTGTTGGAGGAGTCAATCGCACCTTCAGCTACTATGATGATATTTAGCCTTTTCTTATCAGCACGATTCTACAGCACACACACACACACACACACACACACACAAGCGCAGAAATGCAAAAAGACAGAAGTAGAGCTGAGGGATTTTTGCATTTGTCTATAAACCTCCCAATCCCCAAAGCTCAGCATGGTGGGAGCCCCAACCCACACAGAGAACAGCTCTCTCCCTCCAGCTCTCTCCATTCCCCCTCTCTCTCTCTCTCTCTCCTCCAGCTCTCTCCCAGCTCTCTTTCCCCTCTCTCTCCTCCAACTCTCCATTCCCCTCTCTCCTCTCCCTCTAGCTCTCCATTCCCCCTCTCTCTCTCAGCTCTCTCTCCGTTTCCCCCTTATATCTCTCCCTCCCAACTCTCTCCATTTCCCCTCTCTCTATATACCTCGGCTCTCCGTTTCCCATCTCTCTCTCTCCTCTGGCTCTCTCCGTTCCCATATATATATCTCCCTCAACTCTCTCTCCATTCCCCTCTCTCTCTCCCTCCCTCTATATATCCCTATATATCTCTCCCTCTCTCTCTCTATCCCTCCCCTCTCTCTGGTTTGGGGTGGGACCTCTGTGCTTTTTCACACATGCACTCTCGGGGTGAGCGGTCATCCTTCTGTGCTCGCGTCCTTAACACCTGCAGCTGCACACACACAGCTGTGCGCTGTTTGGGGCTGGTGGGGTCATCCTTCTGTACTCCGTCCTTAACACACTGCAGCTGCACACACACACACACACGCGCGCGCGCTAACGCTGTTTGGGGCTAGTGAGCGGTCATCCTTCTGTACTCACGTCCTTAACACACTGCAGCTGCACACACACACCCACCTGCCTTACTTGCTGTTTTGGGGCTAGTGAGCGGTCATCCTGCTGTACTCACGTCCTTAACACGCTGGGAGGAGATGTGTTCTCCACGACGGTCTATCGCCCCCTCCGCCACTATCACTATATTCAGGCGGGACCCTCGCAAGCGGTTCTGCATCAGCAGGGAGAGAACAACTCAGGGCAATCCACTAACTCAGAACCCAATCACTAGCTCAGAACCCTGTCCACTAACTCCCAATCCACTAACTCAGAACCCTATCCACTAACTCAGAACCCTGTCCACTAACTCAGAACCCAATCCACTAACTCAGAACCCTGTCCACTAACTCAGACCCTGTCACTAACTCAGAACCCGTTCCACTAACTCAGGGCCAATCCACTACCTCAGAACCCATTCCACTAACTCTGAACCCTCTCCACTAACTCACAAACCCAGTATACTAACTCCAGAACCCGTTCCACTAACTCAGAACCCGTTCCCACTAACTCAGAACCTGTTCCATTAACTCTGAACCCAGTATGCTCAGAACCCAGTGCACTAACTTTGAAAACAGTCCACTAACTCTGAACCCAGTATACTAACTCAGAACTCAGTCCATTTTACTCAGGGCAGTATACTAACAGAGGAACCCTAGTCCACTAACTCAGATCCCAGTCCACTAATTCAGAACCAGTGCACTAACTTTGAAAAACAGTCCATTTACTCAGAACCCAGTATACTAACAGAGAACCTAGTCCACTAACTCAGAACCCAGTCCACTAATTCAGAACCAAGTATGCTCAGAACATTTGGTCCCTTCAGTTTTGGAGAGCTTTGTGGTGTAGTTTAGTACTTTCCTGTAGTTCAGTAGTAGTAGTTACAGTAGTTCCTGTAGTTTAGTAGTTACAGTAGTTTCCTGTAGTTTAGTAGTAGTAGTTACAGTAGTTTCCTGTAGTTTAGTAGTTACAGTAGTTTCCTGTGGTTTAGTAGTAGTGGTTACAGTAGTTTCCTGTAGTTTAGTAGTAGTGGTTACAAAGTTTCCTGTAGTTTCTGTCATTTGGTCTCTTCTGTCTTCATTACTTCTGCTATTTCACAACCCTGGCAGATGACCCTATGGTGGAGTGTGTGAGAGTATGTGTGTGTGTATGAGTGTGTGTGTGTGTGTGCGCGGCCCTAGCACATGACCCTTGGGCGGAGTGTGTGAGACTCTGTGTGTGTAAGTGTATGACTACAGCCAGCGCCACAGAGCTGTGAGCAACATCCTCTGCTCAACAACCTGAACAGCTTCTTTGCTTTCGCTTTGAAGCACAAAAAGCACCTGCCCACAGAAGACCCATCCCCTACATGAGCAGCCCCTGTGCCTCTCTGCCGACTTAGTGAAGAGGACACTTGCTGCTATCAGCACCCCGTAAAGGCAACAGGTCAGACAACATCCCAGGTAGATGGCTGAAGGACTGCTTGGGGGGAGCTTAAGGATGTCTTCACAGACATCTTTAACACTTCCCTGAAGCAAGCCATCGTCCCATCATGTTTCAAAGCTGCCACCATCATACCTGTGCCGAGAAAACTGCTCCATCCTGCTTCAATGACTACCGCCCTGTGGCACTGACACCCATCATCATGAAGTGCTTTGAGCGGCTTGTCATGTCACATATCAAAGCCATTCTCCCCCCACCCTGGACCCCTTCCAGTTTGCATACCGAGCCAAGCGGTCCACAGAGGATGCAATCTGCTCTGCCCTCCCACCCAGCCCTCACCCACCTGGAAAAAGAGACTCATATGTGAGATTGCTGTTTTATAGACTTCAGTTCTGCATTCAACACCATAATACCACAACAACTCATCTGCAAACTTGACAAACTGGGACTCAGTACCTACCTCTGCAACTGGCTACTGGACTTCCTCTGTCAGAGGCCCCAAGTAGTGCGTGTTGGCAACAATACCTCAAAGCAGCATCACACTGAGCACAGGGGCCCCCCAGGCCTGCGTGCTCAGTCCGCTGCTCTTCACCCTGCTGGCATGACTGCACTGCAACCTACAGCAACAATCACATAGTGAAATTTGCTGGACTTGACACAACTCTGGTGGGTCTCATCACCAAGGGCGACGAGAGACTCAATACAGGTTGGAGGTCGACCATCTGACCACGTGGTGCAGGGACAACAACCTCCTGCTGAGCGTCAGCAAGACCAAAGAGATTGTTGTTGACTTCGGAGAGGTCACACCCAACACCTGCCACTGACCATCGGCGGTGCTGTGGTGGAAAGCGAGCAGCACCAAATTCCTGGGGGTGCACATCAGTGAAGACCTCTCCTGGACCACCAACACTGCATCACTGGCGAAGAGCTCAGCCGCCTGTACTTCCTCGCGGAAACTCAGGCTGAGCAAGTGCTCCACCAGCCATCATGACCACATTCTGCGAGGAGGCACCATTGAGAGCATCCTCTCCAGCTGTATAAGCTGTGTGGATAGGTAGGGCTGCACTGAATACAACAGGAAAGCCCTGCAGCATAGTGAACACAGCTGGAAGGATCATTGGTGCTTCACTCCCCTCCCTGAAGGACATTTACACCACCCACCTCACCCGCCAAGGCGACCAAAATTGTGAGTGATGCAAGTCACCAGCTCACAATCTGTTTGATCTACTGCCCCTCTGGGAAGGGGTACAGAAGCCTCGCGGCTCCCACTACCAGACTCACCAACAGCTTCATACACCAAGCTGTGGGATGCTGAACTCTCTCCCTCCTCTCCCCCTCCACCCTCAGCTACATAACATCCTGGACATTGGACCCACAATGGCCGCCTGCACCTCTCCCTTGCACACTTGAACACTTGCACACTTGTACACTTTACAACTTGGTGTTGTTGTCCTGAAAACACAACACTTCTGCTGCTCTTACATAACTTGCACCACTATGCCACTTTCTTTATTACTCAGGTCAAACAGAACTACCCAAGCCTTTTATTGGCCTGACTTTGCACTAGTTTTTATTGACTGTCTTTGCACAATTTCAACAAAATTTTGCTGCTCTTATTTTTTCATTTTTTTCATTATTATATGTGCCCTCTTATTACTTATTTACTTACTTTTTGTTTTACTTGAATGTTATGTTTGTCTGTGGACTTAAATTGGTAAAATATGTCTTGTCTTCACCGTGGGATAGTGAAAGCGTAATTTCGATCTCTTTGTATGTCTGGAACATGTGAAGAAATTGACAATAAAGCTGACTTTGACTTTGACTTTGACTTTGATGAGTGTGTGCGTGCCTGGCAGATGTCCCTATGGCGGGGTGTGTGAGAGTGTGTGTGTGTGTGTGTGTGTGTGTGTGCACACGCTCCTAGCAGATGACCCTTGGGTGGAGTGTGTGGTGTGGTGTGTGTGTGTGTGTGTGTGTGTGTGCGTGGCAGATAACCCTTGGGTGGAGTGTGTGTCAGTGTTTGTGAGTCTGAGGGCCAGATGTACGTAGATTTGTACATCGCAGCGTTCTCATCGCCATAGCAACCGCAGAAAGTGCACGCTGAGCTTGTTCAGTTTACTGTACATCGCAGCGTTCTCATCGCCATAGCAACCTGCAGAAAGTGCACGCTGAGCTTGTTCAGTTTACGTGCGATTTATCAAACCTGCCGCTCATCAGGTCATCAGCACCTTTCTCCGCCCCCTACCGCCCCCTACCGCCATTACACTGCACTGCTCCCAAATGAACGCATCAGCGCCTTTCTCCGCCCCCTACCGCCATTACACTGCACTGCTCCCAAATGAACGCATCAGCGCCTTTCTCCGCCCCCTACCGCCATTACACTGCACTGCTCCCAAATGAACGCCACACTTACAATACATACATACATACAAGCGCAGTTGAATGAAGTTAACTGATGACAACATTAAAAGGAATCAAACGTTTAGCGATAATCGAATAATACAATACATGATAAGATGTCAACAAGCAGGGAGATAATGAAGATCAGTAGTTCTACTCAAACTACTTGTGCACGTAGGCTATGGGAGATTGGTCAAATCTTCCCCTTGAACAGTTTGAACCCCTTGAACAGTTTGGAGGTTTCAAATAAACAGTGCTGCTTGAGTATGTGAATCCCTTGAACAGTTTGGAGGTTT
>NW_025962319.1:0-10143 GCF_017589495.1 Alosa alosa
AAAATAATTTGAACAATAATTGATAGATTTTGAAATTTTAAAAAAAACTGTCTTTTTTCTCATCCCTGATGTGAAAAATTAAAAAAAATCTGAAAAGTAATGAAAAAAATCAAACCAAATTTTTTTTCACTTTTTTGCCATAGTTCATGCATTTCACATGTCTAGACATGAAATAAAAAATAATTTGGACAATACTTGACAGATTTTGAAATTTTTCAAAAATCTGTCTTTTTTCCTAACCACGGATCTAAAATGAAAACTAAGAAAATCTGAAAAGTACGAAAAAATCAAACCAAATTTCTTTCACTTTTTTTGGCATAGTTCATACATTTCACATGTCTAGATGTGAAATATAAATATAATTTGGACAATAATTGACAGATTTTGAAATTTGTAAAAAAAAAACTTTCTCTCATCCTGACCGCGAAAATTAAAAAAATCTGAAAAGTACGAAAAAATCAGACCAATTTTTTTTTTTTTTTTTGCCATAGTTCATGCACTTCACATGTCTAGACATGAAATAAAAAATAATTTGAACAATAATTGACAGATTTTGAAATTTGTAAAAAAAAAAACTCTCTCATCCTGAAAAAAAAAAATCTGAAAAGTATGAAAAAAAAAATTTTTTCAGACCAATTTTTTTAGTTCATTTTTCACATGTTTGAAATATAAATATAATTTGGACAATAATTGACAGATTTTGAAATTTGTAAAAAAAAACTTTCTCTCAACCCTTGAAAACTAAAAATCTGAAAAGTCTGAAAAAAAAAATCAGACCAAATTTTTTATCAATTTTTTGCCATAGTTCATGCATTTCACATGTCTAGACATGAAATAAAAAAAAATAATTTGAACAATATCTGACAGATTTTGAAATTTTGTAAAAAAACTTTTTCTCATCCCTGACCCCAAAATGAAAATAAAAAATCTGAAAAGTATGAAAAAATCAGACAATTTTTTTTTTTTTTCACTTTTTTTGCCATAGTTCATACATTTCACATGTCTAGATGTGAAATATAAATATTTTGGACAATAATTGACAGATTTTTAAATTTTTCAAAAATCTGTCTTTTTTCCTAACCACGGACAAATGAAAATGAAAACTAAGAAAATCTGAAAAGTACGAAAAAATCAAACCAAATTTTTTTCACTTTTTTTGCCATAGTTCATACATTTCACATGTCTAGATGTGAAATATAAATATAATTTGGACAATAATTGACAGATTTTGAAATTTGTAAAAAAAAAAAACTTTCTCTCATCCTGACCGCGAAAACTAAAAAATTCTGAAAAGTATGAAAAAATCAGACCAATTTTTTTTCACTTTTTTTGCCATAGTTCATGCACTTCACATGTCTAGACATGAAATAAAAAATAATTTGAACAATATCTGACAGATTTTGAAATTTGTAAAAAAAAAACTTTCTCTCATCCTGACCGCGAAAATTAAAAAATCTGAAAAGTCTGAAAAATCAGACCAATTTTTTTTTTCACTTTTTTTGCCATAGTTCATACATTTCACATGTCTAGATGTGAAATAAAAATAATTTGGACAATAATTGACAGATTTTGAAATTTTTCAAAAATCTCACTTTTTTTCTGACCCCGGACCTTAAATGAAAACTAAGAAAATCTGAAAAGTACGAAAAAATCAGACCAATTTTTTTTTCACTTTTTTTGCCATAGTTCATACATTTCACATATCTAGATGTGAAATATAAATATAATTTGGACAATAATTGACAGATTTTTAAATTTTTCAAAAATCTGTCTTTTTTCCTGACCACGGACCTTAAATGAAAACTAAGAAAATCTGAAAAGTACGAAAAAATCAGACAATTTTTTTTTTTCACTTTTTTTTGCCATAGTTCATACATTTCACATGTCTAGATGTGAAATACAAATAATTTGGACAATAATTGATAGATTTTGAAATTTTTCAAAAATCTGTCTTTTTTTCCTTACCTTATGTGAAAACTAAGAAAATCTGAAAAGTACGAAAAAAATCGAATTCGTTTAGTGAGGCTTCAGATGCGTCCCTGCCTTGCAATGATGCAGCTGGACAAAGTCAGAGTTTACTCCATAGTTTAGCTTACACCAAGCACAAACGTTGAATCGTTTGCCCAATGTCACTGGTGGGAATAATGTTTCACGGGTTCGGAGTGTTTCTTCGGGAAGTTAGCAGGGTGTTAGTGGTGTGGCGAACGAGGCTGGAGGTAGCATAATGTCCATAGCGCTAGCTTCTGTTTTGTGCCTCTCCACAATCGCGGCGACAGTAATGTGGTGGAGCCTTTGTCTAATGCCACTGGGTATGTTAGACGAGGTCGAAGTGCTTATAGGACAGTTAGGGGGGGAATGTAGTGGCAGTGTGGGGAGTCGCAATGAGAATGACAGTAGGCCTAGTCCGAGAAGGCGCAAATTCTCTCCCACTTTCGGCTCATGAGGCAGATCTGGCCATGCTGCTGCATGGTGGAGGTGGTGACACGCTCTCTCCCTCTCCCACACACACACACACACACATTAGGTCATGCATAGTCTATCACAAGATGATGGGAATGCCGGCCCTGCATGGATAGGGATAGGGAGTCATTATCTCTACAGCAAAAGGCCTGCTACATAAAAAAAAAATGTCAGCCATTTATTAGTAATGATTTACACTGTTGATTTGCTATCTATTTCCCTGATCATTTAGGACATACACTATGTGTTCCTTTTCGTGTGTTCATGTCCTTGTGATGTGTGTGTCTTTGTCAGCTAAGAAAAAAAACAAAAAACATCAACAAAAACAACAAAAAGAAAAAAAAATACTAACATTGTCTCTTGTCTTGTCTCGTCATCTCACTCCTGATCTGTGCCTTGCCGTGGCAAATGAGCTTTTGAACTAAACAGGTCTTGTCTACTTGTGTTTGTGTGTCATCTGAATAATATATATGTGCCCCATACATGGAATCAGAGTGCCTACTGTATGTAGTAAATGGAAAATCTCTACAGCAAAAGGCCAGTCTACCGCTACATGCATTTGGTTTGTTTCTGCCATTTATTAGTAATGATTTACATAGTTTGCTCACTACTTACTATTTACCTGGGCATTCAGTATTGTGCAATATAGCATACAGAAGGTGAGGGACATTTTGGGGGGAAAGAAGTGGTGCATTTTATCATTCAAACATGCGACTTTTCATGAAAATTCTATAATCCAAGATGGCCGCCACCATATGACGTCATAATATGCAAATTAGATATAAACATTTAATCCCTACATAAACTTTGGGTCATCCTTAATATTTCTCTAATTTACAGAAAGTCTGTATCTCTTATCACTTTTAAGATATAGCCTTTTGAAATGAAAATGTCAAAATCGAACGTTTTGAAAAAAAAACCTCTGGTGCCTAAAGGGTTAACTATGGCAAAAAAATATGAAAAAAAATTGGTCTGATTTTTTTCTTACTTTTCAGATTTTCTTATTTTTCATTTAAGGTCCGGGGTCAGGAAAAAAGTGAGATTTTAGACAAATTTCAAAATCTGTCAATTATTGTCCAAATTATTTTTATTTCACATCTAGACATGTGAAAATGTATGGCAAAAAAAAGTGAAAAAAAAATATGGCAGAACTTAGTTTTCATATAAGGTCGGGTCAGGAAAAAAAGATTTTTGAAAGCTTTAAAATCTGTCAATTATTGTCCAAATTATTTGTATTTTTTAGACATGTGAAATGCATTAACTATGGCAACAAAAATGAAAAAAAATTGGTCTGATTTTTTTCTTACTTTTCAGATTTTTTTCTAGAAGTGAAATAAAAAATAATTTGGAAAATATCTGACAGATTATTAAATTTGTAAAAAAAAAAAAAAACTTCCTCTCATCCTGACCGTGAAAACAAAAGTAAGAAAAAAATCAGACCAATTTTTTTTCTCTTTTTTTCCATAGTTCATGCATTTCACATGTCTAGAAGTGAAATAAAAAATAATTTGGACAATAATTGACAGATTTTGAAATTTGTCAAAAAATCTTTCTCTCGTCCTGACTGCGAAAACTGAGAAAATCTGAAAAGTACGAAAAAATCAGACCAATTTTTTTTCTCTTTTTTTTCCATAGTTCATGCATTTCACATGTCTAGATGTGAAATAAAAATAATTTGGACAATAATTGACAGATTTTGAAATTTGTCAAAAATCTGTCTTTTTTCCTGAAGACAGAACAGGACCTTATGTGAAAACTAAAAAAATCTGAAAAGTACGAAGAAATCAGACCAATTTTTTCACTTTTTTTTTTCCATAGTTCATGCATTTTACATGTCTAGAATAAAAAATAATTTAGACAATATCTGACAGATGTCAAAAAATCTGAGAAAATCTGAAGAGTACAAAAAAAATCAGACCAATTTTTTTTCATTCATTTTTTTCCATGGTTCATGCATTTCACATGTCTAGAAGTGAAATAAAAAATAATTTGAACAATATCTGACAAAATCTGTCTCTCGTCCTGACTGCGAAAACTAAAAAAAATCTGAAAAGTACGAAATAAATCAGACCAATTTTTTTTCCACTTTTTTTGCCATAGTTCATGCATTTCACATGTCTAGAAGTTAAATAAAAAATAATATCATTGTGACGCTGGCACAATGCTTCAATTGCTTTGCACAGCGACGTCTAGTCAATTGTGCTACGGGAGCGCTGCTTAATGTAGTGCTCGGTGTTCTATCCATTATTACGGTCTCGTGACGCTGGCCGTAGCGTGTGTAGGCCAAAGGCCGTCCTCGTAAAAAAATGATTTTTATTTCTCTGGCTGTTGCAATTGATATCAGTGGTTAATATGAGTGCCCTCAGTAAACAGCGCAACAAACAGACAGCAAACAGTTAGAAACAGTCACGCAATTGGCTTCTTAAGAGATCGCACGCACGCACGCTCTCGCGATTGCACTGACTAGGCTACCGGATACCGGTAAAATTAACGGGAGACCGCGGTGGTCACGTGACCAAGCAGGATTAGAACCTGTGACGCTGGCACAATGCTTCAAGTGCTTTGCACAGTGACTACTCCATTGTGCTACGGGAGCGCTGTTTAATGTAGTGCTCGGTGTTCTATCCATTATGACAGTCTCGTGATGCTGGCCGTAGCGTGTGTAGGCCTAAGGCAGTCCTCGTAAAAAATGATTTTTATTTCTCTGGCTGTTGCAATTGATATCAGTGGTTAATATGAGTGCCCTCAGTAAACAGCGCAACAAACAGACAGCAAACAGTTAGAAACAGTCATGCAATTGGCTTCTTAAGAGATCGCACGCACGCACGCTTTCGCGATCTCGCGATCCGCGATTGCACTGACTAGGCTACCGGACACCAGTAAAATTAACGGTAGACCACGGGGGTCACGTCATGAAGCAGGATTAGAACCTGTGACGCTGGCACAATGCTTCAAGTGCTTTGCACAGCGACGTCTAGTCCATTGTGCTACGGGAGCTGCTTAATGTAGTGCTCGGTGTTCTATCCATTATGACAGTCTCGTGACGCTGGCCGTAGCGTGTGTAGGCCAAAGGCCGTCCTCGTAAAAAAATATTTTTATTTCTTAAGATATCGCACGCATGCACGCACGATCTCGCGATCCGCGATTGCACTGACTAGGCTACCGGACACCGGTAAAATTAACGGGAGACCGCGGTGGTCACGTCACCAAGCAGGATTAGAACCTGTGACACTGGCACAATGCTTCAAGTGCTTTGCATAGCGACTACTCCATTGTGCTATGCAGGGGCGCAGGAGGCACGGGGATGTGGGGATGTGTCCCACGCAGTGCTGAAGAGACAGCCGTCGTCCCCCTCACTTTTGATAAGGAAAAAAAGCCTTATACACAGTTGGCAGTGCTTCGACTTGGCCAGCTTCACTCGCGGTCCGCGCGTGGGATCACGCGGTATCACGCGACTTTAATTTGTATTTTTCCAGTGAGACGCTGCAACAACCCAAACAACCGGTAGATGGCTCAAGTGAGCAGGGTGTCTCGTAAAAAGAAATGGAGCCTGGAAAACCCTACACAGACTTCACTACAGACTTCAGCAGACTCGTTTGGAAATAATGTAATAGCCAGAAATATGCCTGCCCTGCCCTAATAAAGAAATATTTGGTTAACTGCGAGTGAATCCCGTTTGCAGCCGTAGAGACAGGACAAATCAAACATTCTGGTTTTCTCCGAGTGCAAGCGATGATAGACAGACATCATTTGGACAAAATATAGAGTATTAACCTCCGTTGCTCAGCCAAATGCCTTCCTGTTACGTCCTGTTATCACGGAGTTACAGGCGATAAACGATTTTTGATGGTCACAAGTTTACTTCATTAGCGGTTTATTTTTAGCGGCTACTGTATTTTAACGTTTTCACATATTTGGCCATAAGCCATTTATCATCACGAAACCAAACTACAAAGGCGAACACTTTAACAGGGGGAATTAATTGGGCATGAATCATGCTGAACGCTATTTCGCTACCTTAGAATAATAAGGTTCTATATGCGTTTTGAGTAGGTACAACCGGGACGATTGAAACGGGGACGAATGAAACTTTCCGGTTTTCTCTGAGTGCAAAGATGATAGACAGTCATCATTTGGACAAAACATGGAGCATATTAACCTCCGTTGCTCAGCCAAATGCCTTCCTGTTACGTCCTGGTATCACGGAGTTACAAGTGATAAACGATTTTTGATGGTCACAAGTTTACTTCATTAGCGGTTTATTTTTTTGGATTATTAAAGAGTGTTTTTCATTTAAAGGTTTGACTTCGTGCTTATTCAGTAGAGCATTAAGTGCTCTCCCCAATCACAGACGTTCACATTGCATGTTTGTTTGTAATAGATGCAACTGTGAGATAGGCTAATGAGTTGTTAACAGAACCAAGACATATAGCCCAGCAGCAATCTAGGGACTGATCGTTATTTATTGAAGGGGCCAATTTTGAGTGCTTCAGTTGGAAGTTGCATGACCCTCTCTTGCCTGCTAGAAATTGTTCAATGACCCTCCGACAGAATTGTTAAAAAAGACATGACCCCCCTGCCAATTGTCTTCCGCCAGCGCCACAACCACACACTTTGTGATAGCGTTCTTAAATCAATCTTTCCGTGAGCTCGCATGCTACCAGTCCTTCCTTTTCAAATGTGTTGCGCCTGTTTGCACAATTTCACAAATAATCATATGTGATTAATAGTATGACAAAAATAATCCCTGTGCGCGGGGACGAAACAATGCAGGCCAACTTTTTCCGTGTTTATCCATTATTTCAACTTTCCCAGCTGTCTTGCCGTTTTAATGTTTTCCCGTAGAATATCCCATATTTTAATACTCTTATAACAGCCCTGCCATCGGGCCTGTCTCTGTGTTGCCCTGTTGCTACCCCTTGCCCTTCCAACGAAACAGATGTCTTTGGGTACTTGGAACATAATACATTTGACAAAGGACAGATGAATGTTGCTAGTGACAAAATATTAACTTTCAGTGTTTTACGATGTCTTTGTCATGGGGAAGTGTTTTTCCCCATGCATTTATTAGGTTACTGTCAGTGATTGCCGTGAGAGAAGAGGGTTCTGTTTTTCGTTCATGTCAGTGACTGACTGAGAGAAGGGGGTCTGTGTTGTGTTGTGTTGCATTGCGTTAATTTATTTTCATTGGGCATACCGTGCCGTGCCGTCCACAGCTCTTCAGTTCTGACAAAGCCAAAATTACTCACTTTGAAACAATGAATGCAGGAAGCACGTTTGTATGGTTATATTGCTTGACGGGGGTGGGTGTCCCAAGCAGCTTTCAGCCATAAGGCTACTTTGAGAACATTTCAATTCACCCGACACTAATATTCAAAATGTTGAAAACTATTTCGGCATAGCCTATAAAGCAGTTTAATTAAATGGAATGTTAGTTGTAAACAAACAAGCTACTTGGTGAGGCTTGGCCTCACAGATCGCTTCGTGCCTTTTAGATGGCAGGAAAAATCTTCACGATAGGCCTATTAACTAACCACCCGATTCACGTTGGCTGGGGGGAAGGGGGGCCATCAGACAATTGTGCCCAGTTAATCCGGCCCTTCCCCCAAAAAATCACACCTTCCCACCTCTGACAGCTTAAAAGAAGTCAAGAGGACTCCTTACTCACAGACCTATTCACAAACCTGCGGTTTTGAAATCCTATGCAGCTACAGGAGCTTCCAATCGCGAGGAAGCAATTTTGCATTGTAGGCATAACTAACATGCAATACCGCCGCCAACAACAACCAAAACTAGGCTAATCATTGTCAACATGTAAATTAAATGTAACATTATTGTGAATCAAATTAAAATGTTCTCTTTTGCAAACGTGCTAACTGGCGAATTTAGGAGCAACTCCTAAAAATAATGGGCGTGTCACTCCTAACTTTAGGACTCCTAATTGTTTCACAAAAAGTAATTCACGAAGCATTTTAGACCTAAAAGTAGCACCAAAGTCTGGGACAGCTTAAGTCGAGAGGACTCCTAACTCACTAAGACCTATTCATAAACAGCTTTTTTTGTGGCATTTTACGTTCGCGATGTTTTGAAATAGCCTATGTAACAGGAGTTTCAATCGCAAGGGAACAATTTTGCATTCATAAAAGGGATGCAATAACTCCACCAACAACAACCAAAACTACTCATTGTTAACATGTAAATGAAATGTAACGTTTCATTGTGAATCAAATTAAAATGTTCTCCTCTTTGCAAACGTAGCCTAGGGATATGGTGACAGATTAATTTAATAATTTTGCAAACTAAGGTAGGCTACTGCATCAATCCATAGGCCTATCCCTTATGTCATCGTAAGGGAGGTGTTTGGAATCATGCCCGCGTTACAATCATCAGCCAATCAGCCAATCAAGGTGGTCACGCTTGCCCATTTACCCAAATTAATGGTCGAATATTACTGATGATCATTGTTATTTAAGAACATGCAGTGTCGTGGGGTACCAAAACATCTTGCTCACAAAAAAAGCATCATAACGCACATTCTGGCGGGTCTGTTATTTACTGTAGGCTCGCCAAACCACATGCCTTTATTTTGGGCAAGCCTGCATTCATTCATTCATTCAACCTTTATTTATTCTCGGAGGGTCATTGAGGGAAGCCCTCATTTTCAATGAAGCCGAAATTACAGAAGCGAAGCAAAGTGCTCCACAAACAAGACAACATTCGAGGCCTTTTGTTGAAGAATTTTATATAAAGCCTCGCTGACAGTAATCCTCCTGCCCTGATAGGCCTACCACAGCTGTGGATAGTGTGGAATGTTCAAGTAATAACACAATCCAATGTGTGTCTCAATTGTCCCCCGCTGACCACCTCACACATTTCTCTAGATTTTGCAACGAATTTACATGACACAATGCCATAAAATATGCCAGTTTTAGGACACAGAATAATGTTTGTAATGATACCAGGTAGGCCAGGTATTGTCGAAGGTGCATGGTGAAGTGAAAGTCTTACTTTAGAAAACAAACATTTGCCGATATCATCGCCGATCATCAGAATATTGCAACAGATTCTGTGTTCTGGACTGTAGGTAAATTGTTAAGCCAGTGGTTCTCAAACTTTTATTTCATTCCCCACTTTGATCAAGGGGCATGACTGATGAGAGTGGAGATAACGTGTTATCGAGGCTTTTGCAAGTCAGCATCTTCGACAGTAGTCTATTAAAATATCGTTTTTCGATGTCCCAAGCGGAGAGCCATACTTTATTGTTTTTAACGATCTCTATGCTACTCACAAAAATGTAGGCATGGGGACATGATGTAGGTTATCCAACTGTCGTGTGTGAAATTATTGTGATTACGAGCCAGTGGTTTTCAAACATTATGCGTGACTCGGACATCTAACTAAATGCAACAGGCTCATATAGTCCTCGCATTCGCAAAATGAGGACCAGTGTTTTGTCAAATTGCAAATAGCTATTCGTTTTAACTATTTTTTTTTATGATAGTAGCCTATACAAAAAGCACTTCATACTATCTTAATCTTGGAATATGGGGAGGGAAGTGGCGCGTCTACAGTCAGCCAAATATGAATGTAATTCTGCGGCATAAAGCAGATGTAATTGTTTATTGTACAGAAAAATAAAAATGACATGTCAAGCCGTCAATTGACTACATTGCAGTCAAGAAG
>NW_025962320.1:0-10059 GCF_017589495.1 Alosa alosa
TGTGAAATGCATGAACTAGGGCAAAAAAAGTGAAAAAAAATGTCTTATTTTTTTCGTACTTTTTCAGATTTTAAATGAAGTTTTCACATAGGGTCAGGAAAAAAGACAGATTTTTGACAAATTTCAAAATCTGTCAATTATTGTCCAAATTATTTTTTATTTCATATCTAGACATGTGAAATGCATGAACAATGGCAATAAAAGTGAAAAAAAAAAAATTGTCTTAATTTTTTTCATTACTTTTCAGATTTTTCTTAGTTTTCACATAAGGTCCAGGGTCAGGAAAAAAGACAGATTTTTGACAAATTTCAAAATCTGTCAGATAATTTCCAAATTATTTTTATTTCACATCTTGACATGTGAAATGCATGAACTATAGCAAAAAAAGGGAAATTGTTGTACTTTTCAGATTTTCGTTGTTTTCACATAAGGTCCAGGGTCAGGAAAAAAAGACAGATTTTTGACAAATTTCAAAATCTGTCAGATATTGTCCAAATTATTTTTATTTCACATCTAGACATGTGAAATGCATGAACTATAGCAAAAAAAGGGAAATTGTTGTACTTTTCAGATTTTCTTGGTTTTCACATAAGGTCCAGGGTCAGGAAAAAAGACAGATTTTTGACAAATTTCAAAATCTGTCAGATATTGTCCAAATTATTTTTATTTCACATCTAGACATTTGAAATGCATGAACTATAGCAAAAAAAGGGAAATTGTTGTACTTTTCAGATTTTCGTTGTTTTCACATAAGGTCCAGGGTCAGGAAAAAAGACAGATTTTTGACAAATTTCAAAATCTGTCAGATATTGTCAAATTATTTTTTATTTCATATGTAGACATGTGAAATGCATGAAATAGGGCAAAAAAAGTGAAAAAAAATGTCTTATTTTTTTCGTACTTTTCAGATTTTCGTAGTTTTCACATAGGGTCAGGAAAAAAGACAGATTTTTGACAAATTTCAAAATCCGTCAATTATTGTCCAAATTATTTTTTATTTCATATCTAGACATGTGAAATGCATGAACAATGGCAATAAAAGTGAAAAAAAAAAATTGTCTTAATTTTTTCGTACTTTTCAGATTTTCTTAGTTTTCACATAAGGTCCAGGGTCAGGAAAAAAGACAGATTTTTGACAAATTTCAAAATCTGTCAGATAATTTCCAAATTATTTTTATTTCACATCTTGACATGTGAAATGCATGAACTATAGCAAAAAAAAAAAATTGTTGTACTTTTCAGATTTTAGTTGTTTTCACATAAGGTCCAGGGTCAGGAAAAAAAAAGACAGATTTTTGACAAATTTCAATATCTGTCAGATATTGTCCAAATTATTTTTATTTCACATCTAGACATGTGAAATGCTGGTAGTGCGGGAGCGCAGGCTTCTGTACCTCTTCCCAGAGGGCAGTAGATCAAACAGATTGTGATGGGTGACTTGCATCACTCACAATTTTGGTCGCCTTTGGCGGTGAGGTGGGTGGTGTAAATGTCCTTCAGGGAGGGAGTGAAGCACCAATGATCCTTCCAGCTGTGTTCACTATGCTGCAGGGCTTTCCCTGTTGTATTCAGTGCAGCTTCCGCCCCACACAGCGCATACAGCTGGAGAGGATGCTCTCAATGGTGCCTCGGGTAGAATGTGGTCATGATGGCTGGTGGAGCACTTGCTCGCCTGAGTTTCCCGAGGAAGTACAGGCGCTGAGCCTCTTCGCCAGTGATGCAGTGTTGGTGGTCCAGGAGAGGTCTTCACTGATGTGCACCCCAGGAATTTGGTGCTGCTGCGCCTCTCCACCACAGCACCGTCGATGGTCAGTGGCAGGTGTTGGGTGTGACCTCTCCGGAAGTCAACAACAATCTCTTTGGTCTTGCTGACGTTCAGCAGGAGGGTTGTTGTCCCTGCACCACGCGTGGTCAGATGGTCGACCTCCAACCTGTATTGAGTCTCTTCGCCCTTGGTGATGAGACCCACCAGAGTTGTGTCGCCAGCAAATTTCACTATGTGATTGTTGCTGTAGGTTGCAGTGCAGTCATCGCCAGCAGGGTGAAGAGCAGCGGACTGAGCCACGCAGCCTTGGGGCCCCTGTGCTCAGTGTGATGCTGCTTGAGGTATTGTTGCCAACCGTACTACTTGGGGCCTCTGACAGAGGAAGTCCAGTAGCCAGTTGCAGAGGTAGGTACTGAGTCCCAGTTTGTCAAGTTTGCAGATGAGTTGTTGTGGTATTATGGTGTTGAATGCAGAACTGAAGTCTATAAACAGCAATCTCACATATGAGTCTCTTTTTTCCAGGTGGGTGAGGGCTGGGTGGAGGGCAGAGCAGATTGCATCCTCTGTAGACCGCTTGGCTCGGTATGCAAACTGGAAGGTGAAATGCATGAACTATAGCAAAAAAGGGAAATTGTTGTACTTTTCAGATTTTCTTGGTTTTCACATAAGGTCCAGGGTCAGGAAAAAAGACAGATTTTTGACAAATTTCAAAATCTGTCAGATATTGTCCAAATTATTTTTTTATTTCATATGTAGACATGTGAAATGCATGAACTAGGGCAAAAAAGTGAAAAAAAATTGTTTATTTTTTTTTCAGTTTTTTTTCAGATTTTTAAGTAGTTTTCACATAGGGTCAGGAAAAAAAGACAGATTTTTGACAAATTTCAAAATCTGTCAGATATTGTCCAAATTATTTTTTTATTTCATATGTAGACATGTGAAATGCATGAACTATAGGGCAAAAAGTGACAAAAAAAAAATTGTCTTATTTTTTTTTAATATGTAGATTTTCAGATTTTTCACAGTTTTCACATAGGGTCAGGAAAAAAGACAGATTTTTGACAAATTTCAAAATCTGTCAATTATTGTCAAATTATTTTTTATTTCATATCTAGACATGTGAAATGCATGAACAATGCAATAAAAGTAAAAAAAAAATTGTCTTAATTTTTTTGTACTTTTCAGATTTTCTTAGTTTTCACATAAGGTCCAGGGTCAGGAAAAAGACAGATTTTTTGACAAATTTCAAAATCTGTCAGATATTAATCAAATTATTTTTATTTCACATCTAGACATGTGAAATGCATGAACTATAGCAAAAAAAGGGAAATTGTTGTACTTTTCAGATTTTCGTTGTTTTCACATAAGGTCCAGGGTCAGGAAAAAAGACAGATTTTTGACAAATTTCAAAATCTGTCAGATATTGTCCAAATTATTTTTATTTCACATCTAGACATGTGAAATGCATGAACTATAGCAAAAAAAGGGAAATTGTTGTATTTTTTCAGATTTTCGTTTTCACATAAGGTCCAGGGTCAGGAAAAAGACAGATTTTTGACAAATTTCAAAATCTGTCAGATATTGTCCAAATTATTTTTTATTTCACATCTAGACATGTGAAATGCATGAACTATAGCAAAAAAAGGAAATTGTTGTACTTTTCAGATTTTCGTTGTTTTTCACATAAGGTAGGGTCAGGAAAAAGACAGATTTTTGACAAATTTCAAAATCTGTCAATTATTGTCCAAATAATTTTTTATTTCATATGTAGACATGTGAAATGCATGAACTAGGGCAAAAAAAGAAAAAAAAATTGTCTTATTTTTTTTCAGACTTTTCAGAAAAGTTTTCACATAAGGTCCAGGGTCAGGAAAAAAGACAGATTTTTGACAAATTTCAAAATCTGTCAGATATTGTCCAAATTATTTTTTATTTCACATCTAGACATGTGAAATGCATGAACTAGGGCAAAAAAAGTGAAAAAAATTGTCTTAATTTTTTTCATACTTTTCAGATTTTCTTAGTTTTCACATAAGGTCCAGGGTCAGGAAAAAAGACAGATTTTTGACAAATTTCAAAATCTGTCAGAGATTGTCCAAATTATTTTTATTTCACATCTAGACATGTGAAATGCATGAACTATAGCAAAAAAGGGAAATTGTTGTACTTTTCAGATTTTCTTGGTTTTCACATAAGGTCCAGGGTCAGGAAAAAAGACAGATTTTTGACAAATTTCAAAATCTGTCAGATATTGTCAAATTATTTTTTATTTCATATGTAGACATGTGAAATGCATGAACTATAGCAAAAAAAAAAAAAAATTGTCTTATTTTTTCACTTTTCAGATTTTACTTTTTCAGATTTTCTTAGTTTTCACATAATAGGGTCAGGAAAAAAGACAGATTTTTGACAAATTTCAAAATCTGTCAGATATTGTCCAAATTATTTTTATTTCATATGTAGACATGTGAAATGCATGAACTAGGGCAAAAAGTGAAAAAAAAAATTGTCTTATTTTTTTCAAAGATTTTCAGATTTTAAGTTTTCACATAGGGTCAGGAAAAAAGACAGATTTTTGACAAATTTCAAAATCTATCAGATATTGTCCAAATTATTTTTATTTCACATCTAGACATGTGAAATGCATGAACTATAGCAAAAAAAGGGAAATTGTTGTACTTTTCAGATTTTCGTTGTTTTCACATAAGGTCCAGGGTCAGGAAAAAAGACAGATTTTTGACAAATTTCAAAATCTGTCAGATATTGTCCAAATTATTTTTATTTCACATCTAGACATGTGAAATGCATGAACTATAGCAAAAAAAGGGAAATTGTTGTACTTTTCAGATTTTCGTTGTTTTCACATAGGGTCAGGAAAAAAGACAGATTTTTGACAAATTTCAAAATCCGTCAATTATTGTCCAAATAATTTTTTATTTCATATGTAGACATGTGAAATGCATGAACTAGGGCAAAAAAAGTGAAAAAAAATTGTCTTATTTTTTTCGTACTTTTCAGATTTTCGTAGTTTTCACATAAGGTCCAGGGTCAGGAAAAAAGACAGATTTTTGACAAATTTCAAAATCTGTCAGAGATTGTCCAAATTATTTTTATTTCACATCTAGACATGTGAAATGCATGAACTAGGGCAAAAAAAGTGAAAAAAAATTGTCTTAATTTTTTTCATACTTTTCAGATTTTCTTAGTTTTCACATAAGGTCCAGGGTCAGGAAAAAAGACAGATTTTTAACAAATTTCAAAATCTGTCAGATATTGTCCAAATTATTTTTATTTCACATCTAGACATGTGAAATGCATGAACTATAGCAAAAAAGGGAAATTGTTGTACTTTTCAGATTTTCTTTGTTTTCACATAAGGTCCAGGGTCAGGAAAAAAGACATATTTTTGATAAATTTCAAAATCTGTCAGATATTGTCCAAATTATTTTTATTTCACATCTAGACATGTGAAATGCATGAACTAGGGCAAAAAAAAGGAAATTGTTGTACTTTTCAGATTTTCTTGGTTTTCACATAAGGTCCAGGGTCAGGAAAAAAGACAGATTTTTGACAAATTTCAAAATCTGTCAGATATTGTCCAAATTATTTTTATTTCACATCTAGACATGTGAAATGCATGAACTATAGCAAAAAAAAAGGGAAATTGTTGTACTTTTCAGATTTTTCTTGGTTTTCACATAAGGTCCAGGGTCAGGAAAAAGACAGATTTTTTTTGACAAATTTCAAAATCTGTCAGATATTGTCAAATTATTTTTTATTTCATATGTAGACATGTGAAATGCATGAACTATGGCAAAAAAGTGAAAAAAAATTGGTCTTATTTTTTTTGTACTTTTCAGATTTTCGTAGTTTTCACATAGGGTCAGGAAAAAAGACAGATTTTTGACAAATTTCAAAATCCGTCAATTATTGTCCAAATAATTTTTTATTTCATATCTAGACATGTGAAATGCATGAACTAGGGCAAAAAAAGTAAAAAAAAATTGTCTTAATTTTTTTCATACTTTTCAGATTTTCTTAGTTTTCACATAAGATCCAGGGTCAGGAAAAAAGACAGATTTTTGACAAATTTCAAAATCTGTCAGATATTGTCCAAATTATTTTTATTTCACATCTTGACATGTGAAATCAAAGTCAAAGTCAAAGTCAAAGTCAAAGTCAGCTTTATTGTCAATTTCTTCACATGTTCCAGACATACAAAGAGATCGAAATTACGTTTCTCACTATCCTACGGTGAAGACAAGACATATTTTACCAATTTAAGTCCACAGACAAACATAACATTCAAGTAAACAAAAAAGTAAGTAAATAAGTAAATAAGAGGGCACATATAATAATGAAAAAATAAGAGCAGCAAAATTTGGTTGAAATTGTGCATAGACAGTCAATAAAAACTAGTGCAAAGTCAGGCCAATAAAAGGCTTGGGTAGTTCTGTTTGACCTAAGTAACAAAAGAAAGTGATGTAGTGGTGCAAGTTATGTAAGAGCAGCAGAAGTGTTGTGTTTTCAGGACAACAAACACCAAGTTGTTAAGTGTACAAGTGTGCAAGTGTTCAGTGTGCAAGTGGAGTAGTGCGCAGGCCATTGTGGGTTCAATGTCCAGGATGTTATGTAGCTGAGGGTGGGAGGGGGGAGAGGAGGGAGAGAGTTCAGCATCCTTACAGCTTGGTGTATGAAGCTGTTGGTGAGTCTGGTAGGCGCGGAGCCGCGAGGCTTCTGTACCTCTTCCCAGAGGGCAGTAGATCAAACAGATTGTGGCGGGGGTGACTTGCATCACCCCACAATTTTGGTCGCCTCGGCGGGTGAGGTGGGGTGGTGTAAATGTCCTTCAGGGAGGGGAGTGAAGCACCAATGATCCTTCCAGCTGTGTTCACTATGCTGCAGGGCTTTCCTGTTGTATTCAGTGCAGCTTCCGCCTCCACACAGCGATACAGCTGGAGAGGATGCTCAATGGTGCCCCGGTAGAATGTGGTCATGATGGCTGGTGGAGCACTTGCTCGCCTGAGTTTCAGAGGAACAGGCGGCGCTCGGAGCTCTTCGCCAGTGATGCAGTGTTGGTGGTCCAGGAGAGGTCTTCACTGATGTGCACCCCCCCAGGAATTTGGTGCTGCTCGCTCTTCCACCACAGCAACCGTCGATGGTCAGTGGCAGGTGTTGGGTGTGACCTCCGGAAGTCAACAACAATCTCTTTGGTCTTGCTGGCGCTCAGCAGGAGGTTGTTGTCCCTGCACCACGTGGTCAGATGGTCGATCTCCAACCTGTATTGAGTCTCGTCGCCCTTGGTGATGAGACCCACCAGAGTTGTGTCTGCCAGCAAATTTCACTATGTGATTGTTGCTGTAGGTTGCAGTGCAGTCATCGTCCAGCAGGGTGAAGAGCAGGACTGAGCAGCCTTGGGGGCCCCTGTGCTCAGTGTGATGCTGCTTTGAGGTATTGTTGCCAACCGCATTACTACTTGGGGCCTCCTGACAGAGGAAGTCCAGTAGCCAGTTGCAGAGGTAGGTACTGAGTCCCAGTTTGTCAAGTTTGCAGATGAGTTGTTGTGGTATTATGGTGTTGAATGCAGAACTGAAGTCTATAAACAGCAATCTCACATATGAGTCTCTTTTTTCCAGGTGGGTGAGGGCTGGGTGGAGGGCAGAGCAGATTGCATCCTCTGTAGACCGCTTGGCTCGGTATGCAAACTGGAAGGGGTCCAGGGTGGGGGGGGGGAATGGCTTTGATATGTGACATGACAAGCCGCTCATGAAATGCATGAACTATAGCAAAAAAAGGGAAATTGTTGTACTTTTCAGATTTTCGTTGTTTTCACATAAGGTCCAGGGTCAGGAAAAAAGACAGATTTTTGACAAATTTCAAAATCTGTCAGATATTGTCCAAATTATTTTTATTTCACATCTAGACATGTGAAATGCATGAACTAGGGCAAAAAAAGTAAAAAAAAATTGTCTTAATTTTTTTCATACTTTTCAGATTTTCTTAGTTTTCACATAAGGTCCAGGGTCAGGAAAAAGACAGATTTTGACAAATTTCAAAAATCTGTCAGATATTGTCCAAATTATTTTATTTCACATCTTGACATGTGAAATCAAAGTCAAAAGTCAAAGTCAAAGTCAGCTTTATTGTCAATTTCTTCACATGTTCCAGACATACAAAGAGATCGAAATTACGTTTCTCACTATCCCACGGAAGAAGACAAGACATATTTTACCAATTTAAGTCCACAGACAAACATAACATTCAAGTAAAAAAAAAGTAAGTAAATAAGTAAATAAGAGGGCACATATAATAATGAAAAATAAGAGCAGCAAAATTTGGTTGAAATTGTGCATAGACAGTCAATAAAATACTAGTGCAAAGTCAGGCCAAAAAAAGGCTTGGGTAGTTCTGTTTGACCTAAGTAATAAAAGAAAGTGGCATAGTGGTGCAAGTTATGTAAGAGCAGCAGAAGTGTTGTGTTTTCAGGACAACAACACCAAGTTGTTAAGTGTACAAGTGTGCAAGTGTTCAAGTGTGCAAGTGGAGTAGTGCGCAGGCCATTGTGGGTTCAATGTCCAGGATGTTATGTAGCTGAGGGTGGAGGGGGGAGAGGAGGGAGAGAGTTCAGCATCCTTACAGCTGGCGTGCATGAAGCTGTTGGTGAGTCTGGTAGTCACCGGGGCGCAGAGGCTTCTGTACCTCTTCCCAGAGGGCAGTAGATCAAACAGATTGTGAGCGGGGGTGACTTGCATCACTCACAATTTTGGCGCCTTTGGCGGGTGAGGTGGGTGGTAAATGTCCTTCAGGGGGGAGTGAAGCACCAATGATCCTTCCAGCTGTGTTCACTATGCTGCAGGGCTTTCCTGTTGTATTCAGTGCAGCTTCCGCCTCCCCCACACAGCGATACAGCTGGAGAGGATGCTCTCAATGGTGCCTCGGGTAGAATGTGGTCATGATGGCTGGTGGAGCACTTGCTCGCCTGAGTTCGAGAGGAAGTACAGGCGCGGCTGAGCTCTCTTAGCCAGTGATGCAGTGTTGGTGGTCCAGAGAGGTCTTCACTGATGTGCACCCCCAGGAATTTGGTGCTGCTCGCTTTCTCCACCACAGCACCGCCGATGGTCAGTGGCAGGTGTTGGGTGTGACCTCCCGAAGTCAACAACAATCTCTTTGGTCTTGCTGACGCTCAGCAGGAGGTTGTTGTCCCCTGCACCACGTGGTCAGATGGTCGATCTCCAACCTGTATTGAGTCTCGTAAGCCCTTGGTGATGAGACCCACCAGAGTTGTGTCGCCAGCAAATTTCACTATGTGATTGTTGCTGTAGGTTGCAGTGCAGTCATGCGCCAGCAGGGTGAAGAAAACAGCGGACTGAGCACGAGCCTTGGGGGGCCCCTGTGCTCAGTGTGTGATGCTGCTTGAGGTATTGTTGCCAACACGCACTCACTTGGGGCCCCTGACAGAGGAAGTCCAGTAGCCAGTTCCAGAGGTAGGTACTGAGTCCCAGTTTGTCAAGTTTGCAGATGAGTTGTTGTGGTATTATGGTGTTGAATGCAGAACTGAAGTCTATAAACAGCAATCTCACATATGAGTCTCTTTTTCCAGGTGGGTGAGGGCTGGGTGGAGGGCAGAGCATTGCATCCTCTGTAGACCGGCTGGCCCGGTATGCAAACTGGAAGGGGTCCAGGGTGGGGGAAATGGCTTTGATATGTGACATGACAAGCCGCCATGAAATGCATGAACTATATAAAAAAAAGGGAAATTGTTGTAATTTTTTCAGATTTTTTTCGTTGTTTTCACATAAGGTCCAGGGTCAGGAAAAGACAGATTTTTGACAAATTTCAAAATCTGTCAGATATTGTCCAAATTATTTTATTTCACATCTAGACATGTGAAATGCATGAACTAGGCAAAAAAAAGTAAAAAAAATTGTCTTAATTTTTTCATACCCTTTCAGATTTTCTTAGTTTTCACATAAGGTCCAGGGTCAGGAAAAGACAGATTTTTTGACAAATTTCAAAATCTGTCAGATATTGTCCAAATTATTTTTTATTTTCACATCTTGACATGTGAAATCAAAGTCAAAGTCAAAGTCAGTTTTATTGTCAATTTCTTCACATGTTCCAGACATACAAAGAGATCGAAATTACGCTTTCTCACTATCCCACGGTGAAGACAAGACATATTTTACCAATTTAAGTCCACAGACAAACATAACATTCAAGCAAAAAAAAAAGTAAGTAAATAAGTAAATCAAGAGGGCAACATATAATAATGAAAAAAAATAAGAGCAGCAAAA
>NW_025962321.1:300000-450979 GCF_017589495.1 Alosa alosa
ATTAAATAAATATAAAGAATTTGATTCAAAATTAGAAGACACACATAAAATAGATATTTTTAGTGATTTTAATGATATTAGTAGTAGTAAAAAAGAAACAGAACAACAAGATTTTTATTGAACAGATGATGAAGAATATAAAAATAAAGAAACTATATTAGAAAATAATTAGATATATTAGGGTTATCGTGAAATAGAATAGAATAGTTTTGAAGAAACCCCTATCATTTTTGAATCAAAAACTCCAAGTTTTTCAAAATAGGACACAATAAAAATAATAGAAAGAAATGATAATAAGAAATCATATGAAGAAAAATAGAAAATATTAGAAGAAGAATGTAAATCAGAAATAATTGAAGAAATATAGAATTTAAATTATAATTTAGAATAGTAGAAATTATTATAGGATTCAACTGAGAAAATAGAATAGAAATAGAAAAATTCAGAAAAATTTACTAAAATATTATTAGATAGTAATATATTAGAATCCTTTTCAGAAATTATTGAAGATTCAGATTCATTAATAGATTCTGAATAGGCGTCTAAATCAGAATAGAAAGACAATATTTTATTAGAAGAAGAATGTAAATCAAAAATAGTTAAAGAAATATATATAAATAAAGAAAATGATGGTGATTTATCAATATCCAATATAGAAATAAAACAAGCACAAGTTTATTTGGATGTTTTAGATAATTCAAATGAAGATTTAATAAATGAAAAAAGTAAAGAAGATGAAATAAAATTAGATTATTGTATTGTTAAGAATAATAATAAAGAAGATGATTCAGAATAAAAAAATAATTATTTTTCACAATTTTATTTTCACAATTTTATTTACGCATCAAGATTATTTTTTAACATAAGAAAATATGCAAGGAAAGGAAAAAGACGAAAATAAAACAAAAAATATATTAATAATAGGTATTTTAATAATATTAATATTAATATTAATTATTATTAATATTTGTTATTGTTATTATATGAAAAAAAATATCTTAAAAGACTTGGAAAAAAAGTATAAAGATTTAAAAGATATTACAGAAACAATATATAAAATACAAGAAAAAATAAAGCCCAAGTTAGATATTGATGATGAAGATTAGAGTAAAGGGGTAGGTTGAGATGAAGTTAAATATTCTGAAAAAAGAAAAATACAGGATTTAAAAATTACTAGTACAGTATGATAGAAAGAAGAATTAGATGAAACTGAAGATGAAACTGAAGATGAAACTGAAGATGAAACTGAAGATGAAAATCAATGAGAAAGTGAGTTTGAAGATGAAACTGACGAAGATTAATCATAATATTAAAAACAATTAAAAAAATTAATTATTTTATTTTAACAATTTTTATAATATATAATTATTTTATCTAAATTAATTATTTATATTTATATTTTATTAATATAATTATATTTAACCTTTTAACTATTAAATATATATAATAATAAAGAAATTAATTTATAATAAAAAAATAATTAATTTTTATAATTTTATTTATGCATCAAAATTATTTTTTAACATAAGAAAAATATGTTAGGAAAGGAAAAAGATGAAAATAAAACTAAAAAGATATTAATAATAGGTATTTTAATATTAACAATATTAATATTAATATTAATTATCGTAAATATTTGTTTTTGTTACTATATGAAAAAAAATATCTTAAAAGACTTGAAAAAAAAGTATAAAGATTTAAAAGATATTACAGAAACAATATATCAAATACAAGAAAAAATAGGCTTCAAATTAGGTATTGATAAGGAGGATCAGGATAAATTTTATAAATTTGATTAGGGTGGAGTTGAATATTCTGAAAAAATAAAACCATAGGATTTTAAAATTAAGAGAAAAAAAGAAAAGAAAGAAGAATAGAAAAAAAAAGAAGAAGAACTTAAATAGGATAAAGTTAATATAATAGAACCAGAAACTGGAGAAGAAGAAGAATAGAAAAAATAGTAGGAAAAATAGAAAACTAAAGAAGAATAGAAATAGGAAGAATACAAATAGAAAACTAAAGAAGAAAAGGTTGATTAGAAAGAAGATGGATGATATATAAAAGAAATGATATTAGAATTATGAAATAATATAAAATATTATATATGGGGTGATAGATTAATTTAGAAATAATGATAGACTATATCAAATATTTTTTGAAAAGAAAAAAAAAGAATTTAAATAGGATAAAGTTACTATAATAGAATCAGAAACTGAATCTGATATAAAAAAATAGAGAAAAGACAATGATGAATCAGAAAATGAATAAGAAAGTGAAAGTGAAAGTGAAGATTAATTATATAAAGCGATAAAAAAATTAATTATTTTATTTTAACAATTTTTAACTATATTATTTTAAGATTATAATTAAAATAGAAAATCAAATTAAGAATTATAAAGATAAAAAATTTATTAAAGAATAAAAAATATTAATTTATTTATTAATAAACTAATTTATTAAATTAAAGATAATAAATCTAATTTAATATTTTATAATAAAAAATTAGATAAAATATAGATAATTAAAGTAAAATATTAACTATTTTTAATTTTTTATTATAGAATAGAACAAACAAAAGAATTACATGATTTTAGATAAAAAAATTAAAGTAGAAAATATTTATTTATTATGAGTTAGAATTGATTTTATTTATATAAAGATTATAATAAAAATTAATATATAGATAAATATATAATAATATATATAAATAAAAGTTTATAATATTAGAATTTATAAGTTTATAAGTAATAATATAAATAATTGATTTTTAAGATTATAATTATAATTATTTTTATATTTATTAAATAATATTAATAATATTATATTTTTATTCTTTATATAATAAATAAATTTTTAATAAATTTATTTTATTTATAACCATTTTTTTAATTTTTCTTTAAATTTAGTATTTTATTTTTTATTAATAAATATTTAAAAATACTTTAATATTTCTTTATCCTTTAATAGTTTTTAAAAATTTTTATTAATAAATTATATTATAAAAATTGTTTATAATATTTTTATAAAAATTATAAACAATTTTTATAATATATAATTATTTTATCTAAATTAATTATTTATATTTTATTAATACAATTATATATTTAATTTTTTAACTATTATATATAATAATAAAGAAGATGATTCAGAATAAAAAAATAATTATTTTTTAACATAAGAAAAATATGCAAGGAAAGGAAAAAGACGAAAATAAAACAAAAAATATATTAATAATAGGTATTTTAATATTAATATTAATATTAATTATTATTAATATTTGTTATTGTTATTATATGAAAAAAAATATCTTAAAAGACTTGGAAAAAAAATAAAAGATTTAAAAGATATTACAGAAACAATATATAAAATACAAGAAAAAAATAAAGCCCAAGTTAGATATTGATGATGAAGATTAGAGTAAAGGGGTAGGTTGAGATGAAGTTAAATATTCTGAAAAAAGAAAAATACAGGATTTAAAAATTACTAGTACAGTATGATAGAAAGAAGAATTAGATGAAACTGAAGATGAAACTGAAGATGAAAATCAATGAGAAAGTGAGTTTGAAGATGAAACTGACGAAGATTAATCATAATATTAAAGCAATTAAAAAAATTAATTATTTTATTTTAACAATTTTTATAATATATAATTATTTTATCTAAATTAATTATTTATATTTATATTTTATTAATATAATTATATTTAACCTTTTAACTATTAAATATATATAATAATAAAGAAATTAATTTATAATAAAAAAATAATTAATTTTTATAATTTTATTTTCGTAATTTTATTTATGTATCAAAATTATTTTTTAACATAAGAAAAATATGCAAGGAAAGAAAAAAGACGAAAATAAAACTAAAAAGATATTAATAATAGGTATTTTAATATTAATTATTATTAATATTTGTTATTGTTATTATATGAAAAAAAAAATATCTTAAAAGACTTGGAAAAAAAAAGTATAAAGATTTAAAAGATATTACAGAAACAATATATAAAATACAAGAAAAAAAATAAAGCCCAAGTTAGATATTGATGATGAAGATTAGAGTAAAGGGGTAGGTTGAGATGAAGTTAAATATTCTGAAAAAAGAAAAATACAGGATTTAAAAATTACTAGTACAGTATGATAGAAAGAAGAATTAGATGAAACTGAAGATGAAACTGAAGATGAAAATCAATGAGAAAGTGAGTTTGAAGATGAAACTGACGAAGATTAATCATAATATTAAAGCAATTAAAAAAATTAATTATTTTATTTTAACAATTTTTATAATATATAATTATTTTATCTAAATTAATTATTTATATTTATATTTTATTAATATAATTATATTTAACCTTTTAACTATTAAATATATATAATAATAAAGAAATTAATTTATAATAAAAAATAATTAATTTTTATAATTTTATTTTCGTAATTTTATTTTCGTAATTTTATTTATGTATCAAAAATTATTTTTTTAACATAAGAAAAATATGTCAGGAAAGGAAAAAGATGAAAATAAAACTAAAAAGATATTAATAATAGGTTTTTTTTTTAACAATATTAATATTAATATTAATTATCGTAAATATTTGTTTTGTTACTATATGAAAAAAAATATCTTAAAAGACTTGAAAAAAAAAGTATAAAGATTTAAAAGATATTACAGAAACAATATATCAAATACAAGAAAAAATAAAGCCCAAATTAGGTATTGATGATGAAGATTAGGATAAAATTTTATAAATTTGATTATGAAGTTAAATATTCTGAAAAAATAAAAAATACAGGATTTAAAAAGTACAGTATGATGAAAGAAGAATTAGATGAAACTGAAGATGAAACTGAAGATGAAAATCAATGAGAAAGTGAGTTTGAAGATGAAACTGACGAAGATTAATCATAATATTAAAGCAATTAAAAAAATTAATTATTTTATTTTAACAATTTTTATAATATATAATTATTTTTATCTAAATTAATTATTTATATTTATATTTTATTAATATAATTATATTTAACCTTTTAACTATTAAATATATATAATAATAAAGAAATTAATTTATAATAAAAAAATAATTAATTTTATAATTTTATTTTCGTAATTTTATTTTCGTAATTTTATTTATGCATCAAAATTATTTTTAACATAAGAAAATATGTCAGGAAAGGAAAAAGATGAAAAATAAAACTAAAAAAGATATTAATAATAGGTATTTTAATATTAACAATATTAATATTAATATTAATTATCGTAAATATTTGTTTTTGTTACTATATGAAAAAAAATATCTTAAAAGACTTGAAAAAAAAGTATAAAGATTTAAAAGATATTACAGAAACAATATATCAAATACAAGAAAAAATAGGCTTCAAATTAGGTATTGATAAGGAGGATCAGGATAAATTTTATAAATTTGATTAGGGTGGAGTTGAATATTCTGAAAAAATAAAACCATAGGATTTTAAAATTAAGAGAAAAAAAGAAAAGAAAGAAGAAGAACTTAAATAGGATAAAGTTAATATAATAGAATCAGAAACTGAAGAAGAAGAATAGGAATAGTAGAAATAGGAATAGGAATAGTAGAAATAGGAATAGGAATAGTAGAAATAGGAATAGGAATAGTAGAAATAGAATAGGAATAGTAGAAATAGGAATAGGAATAGTAGAAATAGGAATAGGAATAGTAGAAATAGGAATAGGAATAGTAGAAATAGGAATAGGAATAGTAGAAATAGGAATAGGAATAGTAGAAATAGGAATAGGAATAGTAGAAATAGGAATAGGAATAGTAGAAATAGGAATAGGAAGATTAATCATAATATTAAAGCAATTAAAAAAATTAATTATTTTATTTTAACAATTTTTAACTATATCATTTATTTTAAAAATAAAAATATAAATATAATATTATTTAATTTTTCTTTAAATTTAGTATTTTATTTTTTATTAATAAATATTTAAAAATACTTTAATATTTCTTTATCCTTTAATAATTTTTAAAAATTTTTATTAATAATACAAAATTTTATTATAAAAACCATATTTAAATTAGATTTTTTCAATATTAAGTAAAAAAAATTCTAAATAACTATATGTAAATAAAACTATTAATTATATAAATTTTTTTATTATAATCGTTAAAAATTATTAAAGTAATAAAAACCCATATTTTTATTAAAATATTTTAATTAATTAATAATTAAATTTATAATATATATAATCTTTAAAAAGACTTTTATATATAATAATTTCAAAAAATAGAAATTTTAATAATTAAATTTATGTAAATTTTTAAAAATAAAATACAAAAATAAATAAATAAATTATACAAAATAATAATAAAAATATTATAAAGTTTTTATCAAAATAAATAGATTAATTAATTTAAAAACTGAATATTATTTTTAATAAATATAATAAAAATATATAAATATTTTAAAAAAAATTAATTTATTATAATTTTAATTTATTATTTAGATATATTAAATAAAATATATAAAAATCCTTTTTGTTTTTTATTGACTTAAATATAATTTATTTATTAAAATGATTATTTTAAATATAAAACAATAAATAAATAATTATTTATTATATCTTATTATATATATATATATATATTTTTAGAATAATAAAACATATTTTTTATTTAAAATAATATTTAATTTTAATTTATGAGGTAATATCTGCCAATTTAGGTAAGTAGATAGTGCAGAGAATAATCTATAGAACATTAGATATCGTTTGGAGGAATAAACATACATAAGAGCTAAAAAGTAATAAATAATTAGTTTTACTTAAAATTATTAAAAAATTTAAATTTAATTATTTATATTATTTTACTTCTTATATTCATTTACTCTATTAGATAATATATAATAATTAATGAATTACTTTATGAATTCTTACTTATCAATATTAGCTGATATTATTTCTAAAATCAGAAGATTAAAATTCTTTATAAAAAATCAAACTCTTTACTATATAAACAATGACCATCTTCACTTCTTAATATATATATTATTTATATTATTTTATAATATATTTTTTATTATTATAAAGAAAAACGTAAGAATAATAATAATTAGATAAAAAATATAATGAAAATGGATTAGAATCTTCTCATAAATTTTATAAAAAAATATTAGAAATATATATATAAAATTATGAAAATAATTTAAATATAATATTATAAAATAAATTCTCCTATATGTATCTAATTTAAAAAAATAGAATTTTCGTTAAATAAATTAAACAAAATTATTCATATAAAATTTTAAAAAATAAAATATATTAGAATTTTATATAATCTAAATTAATTTTTAAATTTTAAATATTTTATAATATTTAAAATCTTTTATTTTTCTAATAATTAAGAATAACAAAAAGAAATTTTTAATATTATAATAATATAAAAAAGAATTAGAGAATTAAATTAAATTATATTTTTATTTTTAAAATTTTAATTAATTTTTTATTAATATTATTTAATAAAAATTTTAACATATATAATAATATATAAAAAAGTTAAAAATAATTAAATAAAATCTTTTATATTTTTAATAAAATGATTTTAATAATTGAAATATTAAAACTCAAATATTATTTTAAAAAATTAAAAAATGTTTAAGGAAAAGAAAATTGCAATAATGATAAATACATATCAGATATCGTTATTAATTTTATCAATAATTATAATAATACTTATTGTATTAAATATTTTATATAATTTTCATATAAATAATATTCTTGTAAAACAATTGGATATGAAATTTACAAATGTATATAAAATGATATTAAATATTAAACATAATATTGATAATAAAAATTCTAAATCAGATGAATTAATAAAGAATAATTATTCTGATGAAAATATGGATATTGATTTATATATAAAAAATAATATAAACAAAATAACAGATGAAATTTTTGAAATAAATTCACCAGAAAATAAATAATTTTTTAAAAAAAATAAAAACTAATTAATTCTGTTACTTATACAATTGCAAATACTTCTATGTTAATAATTTAGCTCTTTTTTCAGCTTCTTTTTTATTACTTTTTCATAATTCAGCTGCTTCATTATTTAATGGATCATCTAAATTAGGTTCCTATAGTAAACAACCTATAGATAAACAAATAGTACTTATATTCTATGAAGCATTTCAATTATTTTTAAGAATATCTAAACATATTCTACCCAATTTATCTATATTTGGATGAAATATCGGTGTTGCAAATACAACTTTAGGTGCTATAAAAGGATAATCATCAGGAAAATAAAATTCTAATTTAAACTTTCCACCTGAATATGAAGTATCTGGTGGTCCTTGTATTCATATCACAATATGGTTTCATAAATCTGTTGGTAATTCCAAATCCAAAAACGTTGGAAATGGTGAACTTTTTAATTTCTATATTTCTTTCTAAACTCTATTAGATGCAAGACCTAAATTATTATTCATTATATAAAAATATTTATTTCACCACAAAAATTTTATGAAAGTTATTTTAAGTAATAATACTGAAAAGGTAAAAGCAATAAAATATCATTTAAAAGAACCATTAATATTAATAGCATATTATAAAAATAGAGTTGAATTATGAGATTATTCTATACCAAAATTAATAAGAATATATAATGGACATAATGGACCTATAAGATGTTTAGATATACATCCAACTTTAAATTTATTTATTACAGGTTCGGATGATACTAGTATAAAAGGATGATCTTTTACTTCAGATAAATGCTAGTTCTCTTTAATTGGACATATGGATTATATAAGAAAAATTGATATACATGAAGTTTAGCCATGAATTTTATCTTGCTCCGATGATTTAACAGCTAGAATATGAAATTGACAATCTAAAAAATGTATCGCTATATTATTAGGACATAGTTCATATATAATGGACTGTAAATTTGATAATAAATCTTATTTAGCATATACTATAAGTTTAGATAAAACAATAAGAGTATGAGATTTATCTTCATTAATAATACAAGGAAATTCAACAAAATATGATATAGATATAGTAACAGAATTTTTAGGAACATTTAATATTAATTGTTTACATGTAATAGAAGCACATCAAGCTGGTATTATTTCATTAGATGTACATTCAACAAAACCATATATTATTACTGGAGGAGATGATCAAACAGCTATGTTATTTGAAATATCTAAATAGGAATATATTTTAAAAAGAGCATTTTCATTTTCATATAATATAACATGTTGTAAATTTGATGAAGATTTTTTTTATATAGGTACTGAAAAGGGAGAAATTATTAAAATTTTATTATCTACTTATGAAATTAGAAAAGAATTTAGTTTAACTAGTAGTATATGATGTATAGAGTATAATAAAAAGAATTTGTTATTAAGTATAGGATATAATAATGGATTCTTATTATATAAAGAAGTATTAGTAGTTCCAACCTTTACTATACAAAATAAATATATTTATTATAATAAAATGAATAAATTATTTAGTTATGATATTAAAGAAAAATAGAACAAAAAATTACTTGTTATAATAGATGAAGAGATAATAATAAAAAAATATTGAAGAATAGATAAAAAAAATATTTTATTAATTAAAAGCAATAAAAATTACTATATAAAAAATGATAAAAACAAGAAAATAAACTGTGATTATGCAGATATATATGATGAAAATATCTATTTATTTAAATCCAATAAAATTATAATATTAAATAAAGAATTAGAAGAAATAGATAAAATTTATATAGAAGAAATAGAAAATATTTATAAATTATTTGTTATAAATAATAATTATATAGTATTTTAGGATAAGAATGAAAAAATTTATTTATATAATATTGAAGAAAATAAATTAAATATTTTAAATATAAAGGGAATAAATTATAAAATATCTGTTAAAAATGTAGAAATAAATAAAAATGATAATTTAATTTATATATTTTCAAAATTTAATATATTTTTATTAAAAAGAAATAATGAAAAATTTTCCATTATTTATTCTATAAATAGTATTTATCCTATAAAAGGATGTAAATTTTATAATAAATATGAAGATATATTATTTTATTATACAGAAAAATTATTAAAATATATTATTATATTTAAAGAAAAAATATATAAAGGAATAATAATGAATATACCTATAAATTCTCATTTAGTATTGGAATATATTGAAGATGATAAATTATATTATTTAGATTATAATAATATAAAATATACATAGTTTAATGATGAAGAAATATCATTAAAATATCATATATTAATGAAAGATATTGATATGATTAATCAAATACTAAGTAATAGTATAAATTTATTTGGAAACTGTATAATAAATTTTTTTAAAGAAAAAAGTTTATTTTATTTATTACGTAATTATATTAAACATGCAAATAATTTATTTGATCTTAATTATAATATAGGAAATTTAAGTAAATGTTTAAATTATATAAAAAATGATAAATAGAATATAAAAAAATGCGAATAGTTAGCATATGATTTGGGATAGTATAGTAAATACAAGGAAATAAGATAGGAAAAAAATTTAATTATTGATTATTTATGAAATAATTATGAAGATATAAGATAGAGTAGTAGTTTATATTTATTATTATTAATAAAAGATAATAAATTAAGTCAAAAATTAGATGAAAGAGGATATAAAGGATTAAATAATATTTTATTTAATAAAGAATTAAAAAGTGATTATTTAATTGATGAAAATAAAGAAAATAAAAATATAATAAAAGATTATAAATTAGAAGAAGAATTAGAATATTTTACATATTATTCTTTATTAGAAGATAATAATTTTAATGGAATAATTAATAGATTAAATTTAAAAAATATAATAATAGAAAATTTAAATAAAATATTAAAAGAAAGTAAATAGTATGGAAATTTATTTGATTATAAGAATTTATAGAAATTAAAAATAAATATATTAAATATTATTAAAAAAGGAAGAGATTTAGAAAGAGCTATAATATATAATAGATATTGTTTAATAATAGAAAAAATAAATGAAAAAGAAATTAATTTTTATAAAGATTATATATTAGGATTAATGATAGAAAATAAAAGAAGAAATGAAAGTAATATTGAAGAAAAAATAAAGTATTGCAATATGTTTATTAATATAGAAAATATTGATTTTTATCATAAATTTTTAGTTATTAGAGATATGATAAAATATTTATATTAGAAAAAATATTATGGCGATTCTTATTAGATGTTAAAATAGATAAAAGAATATATAATATCAAATAAATTACAAGATACAATAATAAAAGAAACAATGAGTAAATTTAAAGAAATTGAAAAAAAGAAAGATAAAGAATAGAAATTAAAAATTAAATTAGAATTTGATATTAAAAAGAATATATGTTGTTATAATTATTTATATTTAGAAGAATATAATGAATGTTCATTTTGTAATAGTATATATGATAAAAAATATGAAGAAAAATGTGTTATATGTGAAATAACATTATTAAAATAATTTTTTTAAATTTTTAAATTATAACTTTTCAACTATTTTTTAAATATAAAGAATATTATATAAAAATCTATTTTATAATTATGATAGAGTTTTCATATAAATAAATTTATATCTATATTTATTATTCTATTAATTAACAATAATATTTGTATTTTCAATTATAAAGTTATATTTAAGATATATTAGTGTTATAGAATATATCAATTAATATAAATAAGCATTGTTATATATATTTGATATCTTAACAATAAAAATTTATTCAATAGTGTAAATATTTTAGAATAAATTAAAAAAAGATAAATAAAAAAATAAAGATGGAATTTGTAGAAAGATTCAAAAAAATAAATTTAATAATAATTATTATTTAATATATTTAATTAGAAATAGACTAAATATAATATTTAAATTAATAATGTATAAATATAAATTAAATATATATAAAAAAAAATAAGTAGAAATAAAAAATTATTAATAGAATAAAATAATAATAAATTAACACGAATATTTATTTTTTTTATTAAAAATATATAATGAAAGTATTAGTATTAATATTTATAATAAAAATAATTTTATTAAATTCAACGACAAATAAAAATATATATATTACATTAAGAAATAAACAAAAAATAGAAAATATGTTAGAAACAGATAAAAGATTAAATATAATAGATTTAAATGAAAATAATATTATTAATAATAATAATGAAGATGAAGAAGAATAGAATTATATAATAAAAAAGAAATATAATCAACCTTTGATATCAAATAAAAATCAAGATGAATTTCCTGATTATATAATAAAAAGAAAATTATATAGATTAAATTATAATAAAAATAGTTTACTTTATACAATAAAAGAAAAAATTAGTTTATATAAAGTACCGTTTGCTTGAACTGATGATGAAGATTTAAAATAATTATTTTTATCTATAATTTATATATAAACATAAACTATGTATTATCCTTTAGAAGGTATTGTAAAAATCTTATTTATTATAAATAAAAAAATAAATCCTCAATTTGAAAATTTTATAACAGGTCTTTTAAAATATAGTTGAATATCTAGTTAGTTATTAAAAATAGATGAAAAATTAGTTTCTCCATTAATAGATATCATATAAATAAATAAAATATTAGATGATTATTCTGTTTCTATATTTTTATTATCTAGTACTGAAGATAATAAAGATTATTTATATATGGGATAAATATATGAAGAAAACAATAATAAATTAAAAATATTAAAAATTGAAATTTTATCAAAAGAATATCTTACTATATAAAAAACAATTAATAAAAACCCATATCATAATATTGAATTTTTAAGATTTTTTTAATTTTAAATGTTCTACATCTGATCCGGATTCTTATTTTGATAAAAATTATAACAAATTTTTATTTATGAATATATTTAAAACATATAAATATAGTGAATCTAAAGATAATTATAAAAAATTGTATTCATAATAAAATTATTACCGAAGTAAAATTAATTAATAAAAGATATATAAAACTTATTATAATTAATAATACTAATTATAGTTTAATAATATATTATTATTGAAAAAAACATGTATATAATATATAGAAATACTTTATTATGCTAGATATAGTAGATGGTGTTGTTTTTAATAAAAATTATTTCATGTATTGTTAATTAATTTAAATTTATGAATAACTTTAATCAAATATTAAAATATAATAAAATAAATAATAAAAAAGATATTGAATATCTTTTAAATGAAATAATAAATTTAGATAATAAAGAAGAAATAAGTGATTATATTTATACATTATATTATTACAATAAATATTTTAAAAATATAAATTATTTAATAAATAAAAAATTTAAATGTAAACAAAATGATCTCAAATTTTATTATTTATTAAAATCTATTAATTATTGCGAACATATATCTATCTTATTTCAAACAGAAAGAATTAATATAAAAGAACTTGCTACAATAAATATTTTAGATATTTAGATATAGTATTATAGAATTTATATAAAATGATTAATTCATATTGACAGTTTTCAAAATATAGATAAGTTTATTATAGATTTAGTTAAATAGAATATATTAAAATGTTTTGAATTAGTAATAGAATATATATGATATAAAAAAGATTTAAAATTTTCATAGAAAATATTAAATCTTTATATAAATAATCTATTAAAATAGAAAAACCAATTATTATATAGAGATTGTTATTATTTAATTATTTATTTATTAAAAATATATAAAAAATAGATTGTACAAAATAAACAATATTATATAAAATATATTGTTTATCTATTAAAATATATTGATATAAAATATATTTAGAATATTAATATATTTAATTATTTAGTATCAAAAAATAATATTATATCTATTATAGAATCTAAAATATTAAAAAATAAAATAAAAAAAGATAAAGCAATTTACCTTATTCTAATATTATTAGATTATAAAAGTTATTATTTTAAAAAATTTGAAAAAATTATAAAAAATAAAATAATTTTAAATAATGGTTTTTATAAATTAACTACTACAGATAATAATAAAGAATATTTTACTTTATATAATAAAATTAAAAAAACTGATTATATAAATTATAATACTACTATTAATATAATAAATTTAATAAGAAATAATTATCATAATTTAAATGATAACGATAAAATTATAACATTTTATATTTTATTTAAATTAATTCTATTATATATTCATAATGAAAAAATCATAAATTTAATTACTAATAATTTAGAATAGTTTGAAATAGAAGATAATGATATTTTATTACTAAAAATAATCTATATAGATTTTTGTTTATACTTGTAGAAAACAAAATTAATAAATAAAGCTAAATATATAATACGTAATATATATAATAAATAGTTAATAATAAAATATAAAAAATATTGCAGTAATTTTCAAATATCATTATTAAAATAAATAATTTGTATAATAAATATCATTTTTATTTTTTCTAACTTAAAAAAATATGTTTATTCTATTATTTTTTAATTTCATATCAATGGACATATTTAGAACACCATGTATGGAAATAGGATTAGGAAAATGTCCAAGTGAAAAATATACTACTTTAAAATGTTTTAGATCATTAATACCATTAAATAAAAAGGGTGGAATAACTGAAGATGCATTAACAGATGAATTATTTGCTTCTCCATTTTTAATCATATTTCCTGGTGAAAAAATTAGATGTATAATAAAATGTAGATCAAAATTAAATTCTGTTATAAATTAGGAACAATGTAAAGCATCGTATTTTGTTTTAAAAAGTACAAATGGACAAGATGAATTTTCAGAAATTATTCAAGGAAATGAATCTAGTACTCTCTAGTTTTATTGAACTAGAAGATATACAGATTTAGAATCAACTAGAAGTGTACAACAAAATTCAATGATTAAATTGGAATTATTTTCATTATCAAATAAAAATACTTCATTAGGAGATAAAGGAATACAAACAATAAAATTTGCAGGTATACCTACTAGAAAATCAATAATAACATGTGCAAGTAGATATGTAAAAGTAGGCTCAGATGTATTATGTAAAATAATAGCGAAAGATAATAATAATCAAAAAATACCAGCTTCACCCTATACTTTTCAAGTATATATAAATGAAAGAACAAAAAATGCAGAAATAGGTTATTTTCCTCCTAAAACCTATATGAATACAAATGAAAATGATGAAATTGAATTTATATATAAAGCTGGAAATATATCAGGCATTCAAAATATAATTGCAGAATTTAATTCTTCTCTTCCTAATCATTTTCCAAGAAATGTTATGCTTGCTGATTCTCCTTATATAATAACAACTGTAGGTAGTAATCACAGAATAATATTAGAAATAATAGTAGTTTTAAAATTAATAATAGTAATATTACATATTATACTAAGCATGCAAAAAGAAGAAAATAAACATAAAAAATATTTAAAAAATATTAATAAAGATATTGTCTTTAATAGTGGTAGCGATCATGAAAATAATAAATAATTTTAAAAATTTGAAAAATTAACACAAAAATATGAAAATATTTTCAGAAAATAATGAAATAATTTCTATAAATTATTTAAATAGTTTAGGTATTTTTTATTATAAAATTTATTTTGATAATTTATCAGATGAATATACACAAAATTATTTAAATATTCTTATAAAAAAATATAAAATAATAGAAATAGAACATATGAAACTTACAATTGATTATTTAAATAAATATAATAATAATATATTAAATTCTGATCTACATTATCATAAAGATCCTGAAATAAGATATATTTTAGATGGTACATTCACATATATAATTTTAGACACAGTTAAAAATCAAACTATAACTTTAATAATGGAAAAATATGATTTTATTATCATCAATAAATATATTATTCATAAACATCAAATTAATATTAATGATTTATATATTCTTAAATTTTATACTAATAATTCAGACTATAAGAAAAATTTATTACCTGAAAATCCTACTAATAGATACTATAAAAATTTATTAAAAAAACAAATATAGATAGAATATAAAAAAATTTCATATTTAAATAATCTTATAAATATTTCTACAGATATAAATATACCTTTTTTAAATATTTTAGATGTTAATATTATACCAAATAATAAATATGAAGAATTAGATTATTTATTTTGATACTTATTTGGGTTATTAGAAATAAACAATACATCTTATTCTAATATAAAGTTATTATTAATAAATTATATTAATGATTCTGATAAATTGTTAATAGAAAATTATATTAAAAATTTAATTTATATAGATGAATTATATCAAAATGTAAATTTTAACATCCCATTAATTAAATTAAAAAAATTAAATAATTTATATGAAAAATATAATAAAGATAATAATTATATTTGTAATTTTTCAATATCTATTAGCGCTTATAAATAATATAAACACTAAAAATAAATATATATATGAATAGTCCAAAACAAAATAAATAGAAATCTTCTGAAAATATGATTTGAGTTGGAAATATTTCATTTAATGCTACTGAAAGATAGATTAATGAATTTTTATCCCAAGTTGGTCAAGTAGTTTCATTTAAATTATTATATGATAAAGATTCAGGAAAACCAAAAGGATTTGGATTTTGTGAATATTTAAATAAAACAATAGCAGATTCTGCTGTTAGAAATTTAGATAAAAAACCTTTTTTTGGTAGATAGATATCAATATCTAATAAAATAATATAGTCAAATACAGAAAATAATGAATTTAAAATAGATAATTTATTTGATAATAAAATTATTCAATTATATAATTCTTTATCTGAAAATGAAATAAAATAGTTTTTATATGATACTAAAAAATTATTACATTAGAATAATTTAACAGAAATAATGCATTATTTAGATACAAATCCATTTATTATTCAATTATTAATTTATATAAATATATATAGAAAAAATATAAAAGATCATTTAGATGTTAAAAAATTAATAGAATTAGATTATTGACAAGAAAATATTAATAAAAGATCTGATTTTTCTCATTATTTTTATATACATTCAAGATACTTAACTATAAGCCAATTATTAAATTATTTAGATGATAAAATAAAAAAACATATAGTTAATATAAAACATGCTATTGATACTAAAACTTTTAAAAAATTAAATTTTATTATAATAAAAGTAGATAGTAAAAGAATTGCACAGATGATGCCTTTAGATATGACAATTAATAATGAAAATATTAAAATATTATATCCTTATAATACAAAATCTAAATAAAAAATATTAAAAAACATTATTTAGATATAGTAATAAATAACATATCATCTGTTCTTTTTATAGACATTTTAACTTTTAAATTATTGTCTTTTATTTGATTATAATAAAATTTATTTGTTAATACTTCATTAAATATTACTTTTTTCATTTCATTATATTCAAACTAATCTATCTATAAATCTTGCTATAATTTATTTTCACATTCTTCATCTTTTCATTCTATAATATAACTTTGTTCTTCTATTTTATCTTTATTATTAATTAAAACTTTATTAAAATTATATAATTTTTTATTTAAATCATATTCTATTTCTATTCCTTTTATTAAACTTTCATATTCATCCTATGTTATTATATTTTTATATACCTATAATTCCTTTTCTATATTTTTAATTTCTTTATTTATATAACTCTCTTTATTAATTCCTTCTTTAAAAATTATTTTTTTCATTTTTCATCTTATATTAAGTATTTCATTATAACATTCTATTATATCATAAAATTCATCAAAATTACAACCTTTATTAAAATCTATTAATAATAATTCTGCATTATTCATATATTCTATTATAAATTCTTTTCTAAATGGTAAAAATCCTAATTCATCTTTTTTCATCATAAGACTATTATGATAATTATCTAAAATTTCTTTATTAATTTTCTAATAAAATAAAATATTATCTACATGCATTTCTATCTAACAATATTTAGAATAATAATAATATTTACATTCTTTTTCTGTTTTTGTTTGTATTGTTTCTGAAATAATTTTTCAACTACCTATACCATACTAATTTATTAATTTTAATAAAAATAATTCTTCATCATAATTTCATTCTAATGAACTTTTAATATTACAATATTCAATAATTTTATATTTATGTGTAGTTAAATGATTATCTATCTATATTCCTTCTTCAAAACAAAATAAACAAAAATTAATGTCAATACATACACAACATTCTATTCTAATATTATTAAATAAATCTATTTGACAGAATGAACATGGTATTCTTGCATTAAAATTATTATACTTATTAGATAAATTATAATTTTCCATTTTCCAATTCATATTATTATATTTACACAAAATTTTAATAAAATAAAAAAATCTTTAATTAATTATAATACCACAAACTAAAGGTATAATTTCTTCTTTATTAGAAAATATAATATCTTTATCATTTTTCATTTTTATATACTCGTTAAAATCTATAGAAATAACTTCTAAATCAAAATCAATATTATTAATATAATTTTTTATTATAATTTCTATATCTTTAATATATACTTCTTCATCTATAATAATTTTTGAATAATTTTCACTTAATAACTAATCTTTATTATAATTTAAATAAAATGCTCCCATAGATAATGCATTAAATAAATTCTCCTAACCTACTAATTCTTTTATTCTTTTATTTTCTTTATTAATATTGATAAAATTTATATCCTCTTTTAATTTTTTATATAAAAATTCTAAAGTTTTTAATTGTCATTCATTATATTCTTTTATTACTATTAATTTAATTAATATTTTGTCTTTATTTTGTACTGTTCTAATACAATTTTTTATTCTAACTAATAAACTATTCATATATCTATATTTAAAAGATAAAACATTATCATAATTTTCTACTTTTATCCAATTATCTATATTTTTACCTGTAAACAAAGAATAATTTTTATCTAAAACATCAAATCATAAATTATCTGACATATGAGGGCAGATAGGTGCACATACTATTATAAAAATTTCACAATATTTATTAATTAATTTCTATTTTCTATTAATTTTTAATAATTCACAATTCTATATATATTCATTTTTGATATTTATCAATTGATAAAACCCATTGCATATTGCGTCTCTATATTTCATATTTTGATAATTCTCTTCTGTAATTTTAACTATTCAATTTAAACAATTATTAAATAATTTATCTATTAATTCTGTTTTAAAATCTTCTTCTTTATTTATTTTTTTATAATTTTTTCTAACTCATATTTCTTCTCAATGTATTTTAGTTACACATTTATTAGCTATCTATTCTGAAAAATTTACATCTTCTAAATAATCACCTGTATTACCTAATGTTAATCTAGTAGCATCAGCACCATATTTTTCTAAACAATGTTTTAATGTCATAAAATTACCAGTTGATTTACTCATTTTTTTATTATTTAACATAATATGGCCATTACAAAATATAGATTTAGGTAAATATTTTTCACCGAATATTAAATAATGATTATATATAGACATTGTTAAATGATTTTTTATTAAATCTTTACCAGATACTCTTAAATCTATAGGATATCAATAATGAAAATTTTTATTAAACTTATGATTTTTATTATTAAATAATTCGTCTCAATTAATATCTGACTAATTAGAATTAGATAAATGATAAAATGTATATATCGCCATATAAATAGTAGAATCAGATAATGAATCTATAATAAATTTATTTTTTAATTCTTCTTTATCTATTATACTATTTGGAATATCAGAACCTAAACCTTGATTTTTATATCTACAAAAACTTCATTCTTTTAATCAGTTCATAGCATGAATAAACTAATTTTTTACATTACTATTATAAAAATTTATATTGTTTATTTTTTCTAATAATTTATTTTTTATAATTTCATCACCATACATAAGAAAATATTGATATATATTAGATACAGTACATTTAAGATTAGTTCTTGAAATAACTTCAGATTCACATTCATATAATGTTCATATATCATTTATTTTCATATTATCTATTTCAATTTCAATTTTAGAATTATTAAAATATATATTACTACCTATAAATTTTTTACTATTTGTTTCTACATTAGATATTGATAATTCATCAATATTTATATTATCTAACTATATTTTTTCAGTTTTTAAATCTAATAAGGTTTCACCTAAAAATTCTTCTATAATTTCAATATTAATATTTATCTAATTTTTTAAATTATTTATAAATTCATTTGTAGATATATATTCTTTATTAGATAATAAAAATTTTACATATTTCTATTTTTTAAAAATATTAATTTTTGAAATATTTTTTGGTAAATTTTTGAATCCTACTAATAAATAAGTATTTGATTCTTTTAATTTTATAGGAATTAAATTTATTTTTATAGGAATAACTCCTTCGCCTATTTTTCTATCATGATCTAAACATGGCATATTATTATCTGGAGTAACTATAATAGGTTTTTTATCATATTTTATAAAATTTTTTTCTTTTAATTTTTTAAACTATCATGTAACAAAACTATCATAAAGTTTATTTATTTTAGTAGTTGTAAATGATCTTCTTCAATCTATAGAACCACCTAAATTTTTTAAATCTTCCATAGCTAAAGGTATAAAATATTCTAATCAATATTCCGGATTTTTAAATTTTTCTAATTCTTCTTCATTAACTCCCATATCTTTTAAAATTTCAGACTATTTATTATCTTTTTGATTTTCTAATTCTTCTTTTAATAATTTAGAACAGGCATAAATAGGACTTCCTGTAGCATGAAATGAAAATGGAAATAAAACATTATAACCCCTTAATCTGTAATATCTAGAAGCAAATTCTGCTTTAGTAAATGAATATGCATGACCTAAATGCAATAAACCATTCATATAAGGATATGGAAATGTTATAAAATATTTTTTATATTTTTCATTAGCATTAACTTCAAATAAATGTAAATTTTCCCATTTTTTCTTTATTTTTTTCTCAAATTCTTTAACATATTGCAATTTATTATCTTTCATATTATTTTTTTAATTAGTGTTGTAATCTTTTTATTTCATTAATGCAATAGATTTCATCGTTTTCATTTTTAATTAAAAAATCTATATCTATTTTTTTATTATTTAAAGAATTATTAATTTTTTCATTTATGTTATTTTCTTCTTTTTTATATTTTTCATAATCTAATTTTGAATTTATTTTTTCATTTTCATTAATATGAAATATATCATTTAATATATTAATTTTATTATTTATTTCTAATAAAGTAGTTCTATAAATTTTATAATATGTATTATTAGGATTTTTTATATATGTAGATATATCTAATATTATTAAAAATTCAGATAATAAAATCATTTCTATAACTAGATCATCTAAACTATGCTAAATATTATTAAATATTTTTTTAAATAAATTCAATAATTCTATAGTACTTTTAGTATTATTATTTATTATTTTATTAATATATTCTGTAACTATTGATAATTTACTTGTTTCTGAATAATAATTAATAATATTTTCTTTATAGTTATAGTTATTTAAATTATTATAATAATCTAATATAAAATTCTAAATTATATTTTGAATATTTGATATTTTCTAAACATCGATTGATTTATCATGTGTAGTTATAGTAAATTTATTCAAAGTATTAAAAAAATACTATAAAGGAATTGGATTAGTTTTTATTAAATTAGGAGTTATACCTAAATTTGTATTTTTAAAATCTATATTATCTAATTTTATTAAGTTAGGTAATAATTTATTAATTATATATGGATAAAAATTATTATTTGTTATTGGATTATTTTTTATAGATAAATTTTTTAATTTTTTAAAATTTATAAATATTTTTAAATCTTCTATATTATCTAATTTATTATATGATAAGTCTATTGATTCTATATTTAAAAATTTTTGTTTTAATTTAAATAAAAAAATTTTTAAATTTTTTAAATTTTCTAATTCATTCATACTTAAATTTATTATTTTAATAATATTAAAATTTATTTTAGTTCTATTTATTTCATTAAATAATTTTTGATCTATTATAGTATTGAAATTTTTTAATAAACCAGATAAATTTAAAGTATTTTGATTAGAAAATAAATTAATAGGAATATTTGTTGTCTATTCATATGTTAATGAAATATCATTATCTTCTATAATTATTTTTTTTTTTTTTATTTCATTTTTTATTATTAGTATTATTTAATTTTGAAGAAGGAGCATATCTTTTTGTATTATTAACATTATTATCTTCTATAATCTATATTATTTTTAGATTATATTGATTTAAAAATAAAATATTTTGTAAATTAAAAAATATTTGTTTATTTTCTTGATATGTTTTTATAATGACATGAGAATGATAAATATTATATTCTAATATATGTATATTATTTGTATAAGTTATTATTCAATTCTTTAAAGTCTATTGGTTAATTGTACATGGATATCCTGTAATTTTTAAACATATAATATTCATTTGTTATTTTTAATTTAAGTAAAATTATAAAAATTATAAAATTAAATTATTCATCTTCTAATTCTACTGTTTTAGATAATAAATTTTTAAAAGTAGGAACAGGAACTAACTATACATTTATATATTTGTTTACTTTATTATCTTTTAATGTTTCTTCAGATCTAATAACTTTAATTCTTATTCTATGAGGAACATTTGTTCTATTATTCTATCAAATATATTTATTAACCAATGGATCAATTCTTATATCTTTAATTTTTAACTATGAAGAAAGAAAAGTTTTTATATATTTAACTGCTCTTTTTGCTCTTTTAGGTCTTACTATATTTTTTATAACTCTATGTAAATGTATTGTCATTTCAAAATTTCTTTTTTCCTTTTGTTTTATTTCTTCTTTTGTCATTTTAAAATTATAAAAGTGATAAATTTATATTATTTAAGATTTTCAATAATATATTCTAAATAATTAATATATTCATTAGAAATTTTATTTAAATAATTTTTTTCATTATTTATCTAATTATTTTTTAATTTTTCAATAAATAATTCAATATTAACTTTAGGAGGATCATATATATTTATGATAATTTTTGACTATTTATTTTCTTCTATTGGATCATGATTATCTAATATAATATTATCTAATTGATTATCATTAGTTGTTTGTTTATTATTTAAATCAATTTTTATATTTTCTAATATTTTAATTCTTTTTATTAATTTATTCTATAAATAAAAATTATTATCTTGTTCAGCATTATTTTTTTGTAAAATTAATTTTATTTTTTCATTTTCTATATCATTTATTGTTTCAAATTTTTTTATTTTTTCTCTATTTTGTAAATATTTTTTTATTTCAGAATCTATCTGAATAACTTTATTTAATAATTTTTCTTTATTTAATTTTATATTATACAAATAAGTAGTATTTAATTTATTTTGTTCTATTTTATTGAGATTATTAAAAAAATTATTTACATCTTCTTGTATAATATTATTTTTATTTAAATCATTTAATTTATAAACATTATTATTTATATCTAATAATAAAAATGAAATTATATAAGTATCAAATAAATATTCTTCTTCTATATATTTTATATCAATAATAAAAACAATATCATCATTTATTTTAATAAAAGAATTTTTTATTAATTTTGGAAATTCTGTTTTTTGAATTAAATTTAATATTTGAATATAATTATAAAATAAAATATTAAATTCTTCTAAATTTATTATATTTTTATTAGGTTTAGTTTCTATTGTTGAAACATTAATATTTTTTATTATATTTTCTTTAATTCTTATTTTTTCAGATCTTTGAAAAAGTATTTGAGATCTTTCAAGTTCATTTAAAGAAGATAAATATTTTTTATCTTCTTCATCTATTATTAAATGATCATACATTTTTATATAATTTGAGTTGTATTCAAAAAATCGTAATTTATTAAATTAATTAATTATTTTTATTTTCTAATTCTTTTTGTTTCTAATAAAATATTATTTTTTCTTCTTCTGCTTTTTTGTATCAATTTTTTTTGGTTATTTCATCTAAAGTATTTCATTCTCTTGAAATTTCCTTACTTTTTCCCATTAATGATAGTTTTTCTGAATTTTTATCACTGTTTTCTTTCATTTCTTTATGTTTTGCTGCTGAAAATAATCTATATGCAGATGGAGGAGATGGTTTTCTCTTTTTTCTTTCTTTTTTTGATGGTTCAATTATCTCTATAATATTACTAATTTCTTCACTTATTTTTTTTAATCTATTTAGTATTATTTCCTTATCTAATTTTACCATTTTCCTTTTATGCTCTATATTATCTTTATCATTTATTGTAGATTCTTTATTATTATTATTTTCTGACATTTATATATTTATAAGTTAATTTGATAAATTTAATAATTCTAATAATTCACTAATAATTTTATCATTTAAATATATAAAGATTTTTTTTATCAGAAAGTTTTAAACAATTTAATAAAATAGAGTTATCTAAATTATTAATAATAAAATTTCCAAAATTTATTTTTTTAATATCTAATAAATTTTCTACATTATATGAAGTAATAGATATTTTATTATCAAATAATAATTTTATTTTTTCATTTTCTATAGTAAGTTTTTGATTATTTATATTATTATATATAAAGTATAAATTTTTATTTTCTATTCTATAATATAAACCAATTAAACATTTAATATTTAATATTAAATTAAACATTTTCTAACCAAAACATCTATCAAAAGTTTTTTCCATTATATTAATTATATTAGTATTTTTTAAAAATTCTATTACATTATCTTCAAAATAGTATAATTTAGCTTCTCTTACATCATTTTTTAATGTAAAAAAATTATTTAAATTCAAATTTATATTATAATGATTTCTTAATGTTAATTTTGTAATTTCTTTAATTTCTTTGTATTTTCTATCAAAGCAATGTAAAAAATTATTTTTTTTAATTTTTTCAATACTATTTATTTTTTGTAAATATGTAATAAAAAAGCCGCCAGTATTCTAATACTAAGGATAAATACGAATACAGTTAGATAAATTTTCATTTTTAAAAATTCAGATTCTATAATACCATTAGTATACTATAAATTAGGAAAATATTTTTTTATATTAATATTTAATATTTTAATATTTTCTTTATATTCATTTAATAATTTATGAATAACATATTCATTTTGAATAATACATAATGAACATGTAGAATATATTAGTATACCATTATTTTTTAATAACTAAAAAGCACGTGAAGCTATATTAAACTATAGTCTGTGAATATCAAGATTATCTTTAATATTGAAATTATTTAATATATGCTAATTTTTTCTTATAGTGCCATCACCTGTACAAGGAACATCAGCTAATATAATATCAAAATTTCTATTTTTTATTTTAGGAAATTGTTCTCCTCTAAAATTAGTATAGAAAATATTTTTTATATTAGTAGTATAAAATTTTTTTATAGTTCCTTTTAATATTAGATATCTATTTTTATTGGGTTCATTAGCTATTATTATATATTTTTTATTTCTATATATTAATTCTTCTAATAAATGTACTGTTTTTGAACCGGGAGAAGCACACATATCTAATATTAGAAAATTATCATTATTTTTTATATTATCTATTGTAAAAAGAAAATATATGGGTAACATAGAGACTAATTCCTGTCTTTTTATAAATCCAAAATTTGAAAAAATATTTATAATTTTTATAATATTACTATTATTTTTATTATTAAGTTGTCATAAATAATTATTATTTAAGTATTGAATATTTTTTAGATCAGGATCATTTATATTTTTTAATATATTTAAGGAATTTATATTTATTGTTTTATTTATTCTAAATACTATTGGTAATTCTAATTTTATATAATTTTGATAATTTTCTCAATCTTCTTTATTAATAATTTTATTTTCTAATAAATATTGTTTATAATCCATATAAATTATTTTTTTATTTTTTATTTGTGATAATGAAGAGTCAAAATATTAATATAATATTTATAGGACATGTAGATGCAGGGAAATCAACTACAGCAGGACATATATTAGTAAAAACTAATTAGATAGATAATAGAACATTAGAAAAATATTAGAAAGAAGCTAAAGATAATAATAGAGAAAGTTGAATATATGCATATATCATGGATTTAACATAGGAAGAAAGAAAAAAAGGAAAAACTGTAGAAGTTGGATTTGCATTATTTAAAACATTTAATAATAATATTTTTACTATATTAGATGCACCTGGTCATAGAAATTATGTTCCTAATATGATTTAGGGAGCAGTATTGGCAGATATAGGAGTGCTTATAGTATCAGCAAGAAAGGGAGAATTTGAATCTGGATTTTTAAAAGACGGATAGACTAGAGAACATACATTATTAGTTAAAACATCAGGAGTTGAATATTTAATTATTTTAATTAATAAAATGGATGAAGCAAGTGATAATAATGTATGGAGTAAGATAAGATATGATGAAATAAAAAACAAATTAATACCTTTTCTTAAAAATTGTGGATATTATGAGAAGAAATAGAATTTATTTTTTATTCCTATATCAGGGCAATTAGGATATAATATAAGTGAAAAGATAGATAGTAAAATATGTAATTTTACTTATAATAATAATATAAATAATTAGAATATAGAAAATAGTTCATTTTTTGAATTATTGGATATATTACATGAAAATATATCAAAAGAAAATCTTAAAATTTTAGATAATGATAATTGTATGACAGCATTATTAGTAATGGAGGTTCTTGATAAATAGACAAAATAGGATTTAGTTAATATTAAAGTTATAGAAGGTTATATTAAGTTAGAAGATGTTATATATACTCCTACATATAAAACAATATATATTATTAATAAAATAATTAATAAACAAGGAGATGAAGTTGAATATTTAGTAAAGGGTGATATAGGAGATATATTATTAAAAATTAAAGATAAATAGGAAAATAATGATATATAGAGTAATATTATATTATGTAATAAATAGATAAATTTTATAGTAAATAATGTAATAGATGCAAAAATAACAATAATAGATATAAGTACTCAAAAACTATTAATAACAGAAGGATATAAATGTATATTACATAATATACAATCAGAGAGTGAATGTGAAATAATAAAAATTTTAGGAAAATATAATAATTAGACTAAAAAAATTGAAAAAGGAAAAATAAAATTTGCAACAAATAAAATGAGTATATTAGTTAGAATAAAATATAATAATTTAAATATAATATTTAAATCATATAAAGAAGTAAATTCATTAGGTAGATTTATATTAAGAGATAAGAATACAACAATAGCTATTGGAATAGTTAATAAGATAAAATAATTTTAAAAAATATTTTATATATTTTTAGTTAAATTTTTTGTATTTTTTATGATTTATTTATTTTATCATCATAAAATATATCTAATATTTAAATTAATAATTAATATATTTTAAAGTATTTAAATTTATTTATTTTTTTATCTTTATAATAATTATTTATTTTGAATTTATATAATAATTTATTATATTTTCCTTTTCTTTTTATGATTTTTTAAAATTTAATAATTGACAGTAATTTCATTAATATAATAAATTTAAAAATAATATAAATTTCTTAATATTAGATATCATATAAGTAATATTAGAATTTTATTAATACATTATTAAATAAAATTTTATTTTTTGAATATTAAACTTATATTTATTATTATTAAATTTAGTAATATATATCAATTATTTATTTAAATATATATAATTCATTATTAAAATACTTAGATATTTTATATAATAATAAATTTACTTTAAGATTTTATATTATAACAAGACATAGAAATATTATATACTAAAATAATAATTAAAATATTTTTTTCTTAAATTTAAATTTCTACTTTTCAACTATTTTTAGATTATATAGTATAATAGTATAAAATCTAATATAAAATAATTATAGATATATAGTAACAATAAATTTATATCTATATTTATTATTCTATTAATTAACAATAATATTTGTATTTTCAATTATAAAGTTATATTTAAGATATATTAGTATTATAGAATATATCAATTAATATAGATAAGCATTGTTATATATATTTGATATCTTAACAATAAAGATTTATTCAATAGTGTAAATATTTTAGAATAAATTAAAAAAAGATGAATAAAAAAATGAAGATAGAATTTGTAGAAATAGATATAAAAAATATTTTAATTAAATTTTATTTTTTGAATATTTAATTTTAAAAATCTATTTAATAAATTATATATTAATTATATTAAAATAATATTTTTATTAATTTAGAAACAATCTATTGATCTAAATCTTTTATATTATTATTAGTAAAAAAATATAAATAATTTTTTTATTTATCTATTTTTATAAAATTTTAAATTTTTTTATTTTATATAAGTATTATATTTTAGATTAATTTTTATAACTGTTGGTTTTTTTGTTACTATTATGAAGAAACTATAATTATATAATTTTAGAGGTAATATTTGTTAATATAAGTATTAGAGATAGTATGTATAATAATATATGAATAATTAGATATTGTTTAGCGAATTAAATATGTATAAGAGTAAGATAATAATTAATTAATTTTAATATTAAATGAAAATATAAAAATATATTTATTTAAATTTATATTTTTACATATATTTTATTTGTATTTCTTAATATATAAATATTTTTGTATTTTATAATTATAAATATATTCAGGAATATAATTTTAAAAAATATATATAGGGTGAATTTTTATATAAATATCATTAATCATATAAATCAAATGTTAAAAATAATCTTTTTTATTATACACTATCAAGTTATATACTATATTTATTCAATAGATCCTTGATTAAAATGAATGAAGAAATAACACAAGCATTTAAGAATATGGGCCTAGAGTATTAGAAGAAATATAGAATATATATAAAAAGTTTTACGAAACAAGTAAAAAATATACTATGTATAAAATATATAGAGGAAATATAGAAATAATAAACTTTTTTTATGAAATCTAAAATTAAATTAATTATTGTTTCTAATGGCCGCCTTATGCACCTTTACTCCGCCAGACGATATCTAATGAAATAATAAACAAATATATAAAATATATTTATGAAAAATTAACAAATTATTCTGAAAATGATGATAGATATGATAATATAAGAAATTTAACTATTATAGATACTTTATCAAATCATATTCCATTTTTATTAAATTTTTATTATTATCATGTAATATCTTTATTTTTGTGAGAAAAATAAAAAAAAAAAAAAAAAATTATAAAATATTATGTTAGAAAAGAATTCAAGCAATTGAGAACAAAATAAATACGTTTTTTCGAATATTATATTTTATGAAGAAGATGATATTGTATTTATAAAAAAAGATAAGAATATTTTAAATCAAATGAATGTATTATATGATGATTGTTAGAAATTAGAAAAAATTGAGATTAAAACTCAAGAAATTATACAAAATGAAAAAAAATAAAATTTATGAATTAACTAATAAATTTATAAAGAATATGAATATTGTATATGATAAAGATATTATAATATATGAAAAAAATAGAAATAATTATAACACTTGTTAATAAGATAAAAAATTATTTGAGGCATAATTCACGTTTTAATATTAATATTATATCTAATTTTATAAAAGAAATTATGAATGAAAAATCAACTTATTATATCAAATACTCACCAAAAAATATAGCTTTTTATGAATATTTATATGAAATATGTAAAAAAGAATATAGGTTAGTATGAGTAGATTTTAGTAGTAAAATGTTTACTTTAAATAAAAAAGAGACTCTTTATGTAATAAAAAAAGATTTTATAAAAATAAAAGCCCATATATAAGAAAATATTTTTTAATTTCAAATTAAATAAAAAAATTATGGTTAAATAATATATATAAATAATTTATATAATAAACCAAAATCATTTTTAAAAGATAATAAAGATTAGATGATAGTTAATTTATAGAATTTAAAAAATATACTTTAAGATTTCAAAATATAAATGATAAAGATATTATAAAAATCAATTCAATAATAGATTATATATTATCTATTGAATATAATAGTATCTATTTAATATATTATTATAATAAAATATTATTATTAGAAGAATTTTTAAAAGAAGAAATAATAAGATAGTAGGATAAAGAAAAAAGAAGAAGAATTAAATAAATTATCATTATAGAGTAAAAAAAGAAAAAAATAATAACCTTAGAAATATTATAGTTACTGTTATTGTTATTGCTGTTGTCTCTATTTTGATTGTAATTATAATAATTGTATATAAATCTTAATATACAGTATTATAATAAATAAATATAGTTAATTTTTAAATATTTTTTAAGTATATATATTAAAATAAAGATTTCATAATTAAATTATTTTAATATAGGATTAATAGTAGTATATAATAATAAATATAAATATAAAAAATTAATAGAATAAAAAAAATCAAAAATTTTATATAAATATCATTTTTTCAATCTAAAAAAGAGGATGAAAAGTAAAAGAATATTCAACAGGAGAATAATCCTACTCTAACCTTAATTATAAAAAGAATTAATTAGATAATGATTAATCTCTTATTACTACTAATAATAATTTTAGATTAGAAGAATATTTATTATCATATAGCTTAGTCATCATTAGTGAATTTAATAATCATCAAATTTATATATTATCTAATTACAAAGTTATAAAATCATATTTAAAAATATATTAGAAATCATCCTCATATGATGACGGGAAAGGCTCAGTTCGAACCTCCTCCAATAAGAGGAGAAAAACTGATAGGGATAGTGATTAGTCTATCCCCAATCAACCAGAACACATCCGGCCATATGGTACTAATCAAAAATCACATGTGGGTGTTGATGTCCGAATATCAACATCCAACTCCGACATACGTCTTAGACTCCTTGCTAAGATAGAGAACTCATGAGATTAGATGTCTGACATCGAAGTTCGTGAAAATCTATTAAGGCTTGACAAGCTCAGTGAAAGGTATGACATCATTTCAAAGATAAATGATGCCATGACCTCTCTATTAGCCTCTGATGAGATTAAGGCTTTAGATAAGGATAACTTCTCTATAGAAGTTATTAATTATCTAACTTACATCAGTGGTATCATTTACAAGGATATTGTAAATGGTACTAAGTCCAGGTCATCTATTTAGGTTGTTGGTGCGTAGTATAAAAATATCTTTTCAAAGACTAAAAAGAATTTATTTCATATTAAAAGTTCTGTTATAATAGGATAAATTTAGTTAGAATATAAAGTTATTATAAGATGATTAATTCATTATATCTACTATTAGTTATTTAGTTATAGTTTAGTCTCTATTCAATAGAGATGAAATGGTTCTAGTTAGAGACTAGTTCATAAGATTAATTAGGAGATAGAGTATTTAAGAAATGTAGTCTTATCAGCTGCTAATGATTTTAAGATATTTATAGACTACTTATATTAAAAAAGAGGTATCTTCTATTAGTAAATAAACTAGATATACTCTAAAATATGAAGATATTTATTATTTCTATAGTTATATATGCTTTTATAAAGAAATTCAATCGTTTAATTTTAGAGGTAATACCTACTAATATAGGCAAGTAGGTGGTATATAAAGCAATTCATAGATTATTAGATATTATTTAACGGAATAGATTTGTATAAGCATAAGATAATAAAATAATTAATTTATTAATTTATTATTTAGGAAAAAATTATATTTTCTAATAAGATAATAGATTATAATTTCGGATGATATGAAAATTTTATATATTCCTAAATTTAAATTATATAAAAATGTTTTTATTTATAATTTTACTTTTTTTAAATATAAAGTCAATAAATGAAAGAAAACAAAAAGAAAAAATAGAAAAATTATAGAAAAATTTAAATGATTGATTATTAAAAAATACACATATTAATATATTGAATAAATTTAAATCATTAAAAGAACAGATAGAAAATAATAGAGATTAGATAATAGATATAATAGATAATGATATAATGAAAAATTTCAATAAACATCAAACTTATTTAAAACAATATATGTTATCCAATACAGTTAATAGTAATACAATATTTTTAATAAATAATATGAATTTTTTAAAAGATATATTAAATAAATTAGATAAAAATATAGATGATGAAGATTCAAGTAAAATCATTGATTTAAATAAAATTATAGATATATATAGAATATATATTAATATATTTAGTTTATATAATATCTTTAAAAAGGGATATAAATTATGAAATATATTAACTCCGAATAATTTTATATTCAATTGATTAGATAGTAAACATTATTTTAATACAATTAATATTATAAGTAATGATTTAAATGAAAACAGAGTAAATTTATGAATTTTAAAATCGATATTGAAATCTATAATTAGTTGTTTTAATAATGATGCAATATATTATAAATTTAAAGAAGAAGATTCAGATAATATATATTCCGCATATCAATTAACATATATTATAATAAAAAATAAAAATTTACAAAAAAATAAAATTTGAAATCTTATAAATTCTTTAATAAATGATTTAGAAAATTATGAAAAAAATAATTTTGAATTTACTATTATTAATGAAAAAAAACAAAATATTTTAAATGAAATTGCAGTTCTAAAAAATTACTATACTTATAATTCTGAAAATAAAAAATTAATATTAATTGAAAAAATGGCATATATTACTAAAATGCTTCAAAGTTTATCATTATCTGAAATATTTCAAAATAATGAAAATAATATTAATTTGAAAGATTATCATAATATATTAGATTTTATATTAGATATGTTTAATAAAGATATATATTATCCTATAATTGAAAAATCAAATATTAAATCGTTATTTCAACATTTACTAGAATTAAAAACAAATATGGGTAATATTAAAAATACTTTAAATAATTATAAAAATCAAACTCTATATGACAAGTAGATATTAGAAAAAAATCAAAAAGAAATAGAAAATTAGAATAAGAATATTGTTTCAGATATAATATATAAAGTAATAAATTATAGATTTATAAAATTAAATGAATTATACAATTACAATATTGAAATATATAAATCAATAGATAATGTATTAATAATATTTAATAATATTTTTAAAAATTTGAATTTAGATGAAAAATTAATAAAAAATGCATTAATAGAAATAGATAATATATATAATGAAAATGAAATAAAAAATAATTCAAATGAAGATATTAAAAAAATAATTAATAATATTAAATTTTATATAAAAAACACTTTAAATAATATTGAAGAAGATAATAAAGAATTAATAGTATTAAATTATATTAAAATTATGTTTTTAATTAATGAAATAAAAGATTTTAAAATAGATTTAATTCCAGAATCAAATGAAAATAATTAGTCTATTCTTTATATTATATTGTTTTTAATCGCTATAATAATCTTTATAATCTTTATAATCTTTATTCTTTATAACATTAACTCAAACTATAATTCAAAAACAAATGCTTAGATAAATATAGAAAATTAAATTAAATTAATATATATATATATATAAAATTATCTTTATAAAAAATATTATTATTATTCATATTTCTTAAATAAATATATTTTATTTTTAAATTTTATAATTCTATATATTAATTCTTTTTTATAAGAAATAAATATTTTCTTATTAATTTATTATATTATTTTTTATAAAAATTACTTTTAAAGGATAATTCAATATTAAAATATAAAAAATTAATTAATTTTTAATAATCATAAATATTTATAACTTTATAAAATGATAAAATTTATTTTCATAGTTTAAAATCTAAAAAAATAAAATAGAAAGATTTAAAAATTTAAAGATAATATTACTATAGATTTTTTATATTAAACTATATTGATTTTTATAAATATAATATATAAAATAAATTATATAATTTTTATTGTTAAATTATGTATTTACTAGTTTTATATATATAATGATTCCTATAATTATAAAAATCACAATAATACTACCTAATATTATTAACATAATAATTTTAAAATTATTATAGTTTTTTTCCGGATTTTTGGATAATTTTTGAATAATTTTTATATCTTTTATTTTATTTATTAAAAAAATAATATTAATGTAATATAATTTTACTATTATAAAATATTCTTTATTATCTATTATAGTTAAAGTAGATTCTATATATCTATTAAGATAATTATTTATTTTATTAATTTTTTTCACGCTTTTTTTATTATTATTATCTTTTATATTTATCTCATTATTTTTTAATATTATTTTTAATTCATTTAATGCCTTTTTTATATTTTTTTCAGATATATTTAAATTAATAAAACTATTATTTAATATTTTTATTATAGTATTTAATAATTCTTTTATTAAATTAATGTAATTATTTAATTTTAAAATTTCATCATTTATTATGTTTATAACATTAATTGATATAAAAAAAATACAAAAACTGTGATATTTATCAATAGTATTTTTATTTTTTTCTATTATATATTGATTACATATATTTTGATTTTTAAATTCATTTAAAGTAAATAAAAGTTCATCAGAATCAGTTCTTTTTTCATATAAAAATTTATTAGTTGATTTAATATTTGAATTTTCTATAATAGGATAATATATATCTTTTTCAAATATACATATTATAAAATCTAATATATTACGATAATCTTTTATATTAATGTTATCTTTATATTGAAATATTTCTAATCATGTTAAATTTTCAAATAATTTAGAAATATATATTAATTTTTCATATAATATTATTTTTTTATTTTCATCATTATATAAATAATAGTTTTTTAACTTTTTAATTTCATTTAATAAATGCTATTTATTATTATTAATAGTAGTAAAAATATTTTTATTATTTTTACTATATTCAATTAAATTATTTTTTTAAATAACTAATCAATTCTTTTATTATATTTTTCTAAACAGATATATCATCATTTATCTATTCATATGTTAAAATATATATAGAATTCATATTATTTAAATTATTTTCTTTTAATATATAATATGGATCTAACTACTAATCTAATTGATTATTCATAGTTTCTAATATCTATTTTAAAATTCATAAATTTACTCTATTTTCATCTAAATTATCATTTTTAATAGAATATATATTAAAATAATGATTATCATTTAATCAATTAAATAAATAATTACTAGGTGTTAATATATTTCATAAATTTATATCATCTTTATTAAAAATATTATATAAACTAATTATATTAATATATATACTATATAAATCAAAAATTATCTATAAATTATTATCTTTACTTTCAATTAATCTATCTATAGTATTTTTTAAAAAATTAAATTTATTTTCTATAATTTTTATATTATTATTACATCTTATAGATATTATAAATTGTTTTAAATAAATTTGAAAATTATTAAACTATTTTAATAAATTATCATTTATAATATCTAATATCTATTTTTTATTATTTATTATATCTTCTTTTAATAATTTAAATTTATTTAATATTTTAGTATGTGTCTTTCCATTTAATCAATTATTTAATTCTAACTATAATTTTTTTATATTTTCTATTTCTTTTGTTTTTATATTTATGAAAATAAATAGTATAAATAAAAACATTTTTATGTAAATATATTTTATGATTTATTTAAATACAAATTATAATTTATAATAAAAGCTAAATATATAAAATTTTTGTTTATTTTTACTTCTTTTTTTTCCAAAAAAGGTCCATATAAAATAAAACATATAACCTCTTATTATTAATAAAAGGATTTGATTTAGTATTTTTCTATTTTCTGTTTTTAAAAAAATCAATAAATCCTTTATATTATAGGAATTAAATTAAAATTTTTATTTATTTATTTTTTTTATAAAAGATTAATGAATTTAAAATAAATTTAAAATTTATTATTTTGATTTATATTTAATTTTAAAATTTATAAAATATAATATTTTATAAATTTACTTTTATATAGAAGATTTTTAGTAAATTAAATGGATTAAATAAAAAATCTTTTATCAAGATTAAATAAGAAGAATAAATTTTTATTTTTAATTTTAAATAAATAAATTATATTTTTATTTTGAAAAATTTATTTTATATCTTTTATTTTTTTTAATTTCGATTTATAAAAATAAGATAATTATTATAATGATTCAAATAAATTAATAAAAATAATATAATTTTTATTTAATTTTAAGTTTTATAAAATATTATTAAATTATAATAATTTGTGTTAAAATATTTATTAAAATGAATAAAATAAATAAATATATTATAATATTAATTATTTTATTAATTTCTATTATAAAATTAATAGATATAAATAATGAAAACGAATCAATAATAGAAAATATAAGTCAAAATAATTTTTATTCATTAACTATAACTATGATATAGAAAAATACGTATTCAAAATATTCATATTTAAATATATCCGATTTAAATTTTGAATATAAAGAAGATATAAAATTTTTAATTAAAAATATTTGAGATGATTTAATAAAAGAAATATATATTATTATATCAAAGTTTATCTATAAAAGACTCGATTTATTATATTTGAAAATAAAAATTATAGAAAAAAAATTATTTATAAAATTTAATAATAATTTATATGGTATTATAAATTTCTTTTATAAAATATATGAAAAAAATTTTTTTATATTATTAGATTTATCATATTTAATAGATAATAATTTAAGATATATTATATGAACAAATTATTATAATAAAATAAAAAATAAAATATTATTAAAAATAAAAAATACGATAATAAAATATAAAGATAAAACTTGTAAATTTATTGAAGAAAATTATACTTTTGTATGGAATTATATAGAAATAAATTATGATAAAATAAATATTATTAAAGAAGAAGATAAAAAAATTAATATAGAAATATATAACTACAATTTAAAATATACAGATGTTTTTAATATATAGATAAAATTGAATTATATAAAAAAAGAAGATTTGGATGAAATGTCAAATAATATTAGTTATATAAGAAATTTAATAGAAAATACTTTTATATTTCATTTAAAAAATAAAGGATATAAAATAAAAAATGGAATTATTAAAAAACTTGAAGATTGTTATATTGGATATCTTTATATTACTATTATTAAAGATTAGAATAGAAAGAATAAAGAATTTAAAATAGAAGTAGTATTTTTATATAGATATAATATTAGATTTTTTATATATAAACCCAATATAATAAATTCTGATAGAATTTTTAAAATATTAAATAAAAATGTAACAATCTGAAAAAATGTATTTCAATATAATGATTTTTCAATAAGAAGAAAAATTAAATCAAAATGATGTAATAAAATGATAAAAATTTTATTTAAAAAATTATATGAAAAATATAATATTAATAAATTTATAATATTAAATTATATAAATGAAATTTCTAAAAATGAAATAGAAAATGAAATAACAAATAATTCAATTTAGCATTATACTAAATTATAGAATGAAAATTAAAGTATTTTTATTTTATAAAAAATATTATTATAAAATTTAAATCAAATAAATACATATAAAAACTATCTATTTAATATAGTATAATTTTTTATAAATAAAACTAATATATATTTAATTCAATTTACATGAAATTTTTAAGGATATTACAATAAAAAAATTATATGAAAAATATTTATATTTAATTTTTATATAATTACATGATTATATTATAAAAATATGACTAAAATAATAAATAATTTATTTTAATTCAATTAAAAAATCAATAAAATAATTATTTAATCATAAAATATTTTTCTTACATTTAAATTTCTACTTTTCAACTATTTTTAGATTATATAGTATAATAGTATAAAATCTAATATAAAATAATTATAGATATATAGTAACAATAAATTTATATCTATATTTATTATTCTATTAATTAACAATAATATTTGTATTTTCAATTATAAAGTTATATTTAAGATATATTAGTATTATAGAATATATCAATTAATATAGATAAGCATTGTTATATATATTTGATATCTTAACAATAAAAATTTATTCAATAGTGTAAATATTTTAGAATAAATTAAAAAAAAGATGAATAAAAAATGAAGATGGAATTTGTAGAAATAGATAATATATATATGATATATAAAAATTAAAATTATAAAAATAATTTAATTAAATTTTTCATCTAAATCTACAATTTATACACTATATAAAAGTAGTCATTGGTTCGTCTGCACTTCTCATCTATAATTGATAATAAAATGTTTCATTTTTATTACATTTATTACATGTAAATTGACTAGATGTACCCTATACTTTATGTCTGCTATTATCTTTCTATATAAGAAATAATTCATCTTTAATTCTTCTCTATTCTTTTATCTCATTAGATGCAAAATCAAAATTAGACATAGAACCTAATAAATTTAAATTTATTCTTTTTTCTATTAAATCTATATAAAAATCATCATTTTTATTATTTTTTATATTAGATATTATATAAAATATTTTTATTTTATATTCCTTATTTGTATTCTTATAATAATCATATACACTTTTCTCTATTAATTTTGATATATTCTCTAATTTTTCCTTATTTTTATTTGTTCTACATAAAAAAGCACTAAATAATAATTTTATTACTTTTTTTCTATATTCTTCCATATCTGTTATATTACTCTATTCTTCTACTAATATTTTGTTTCATTTTATTATTAATTCTTTTAATTTCTATCTTTTTTCTTTATTTTTATATATTTTTAATACATCATTTAATGTATATAAAATATTTGACTCCAATAGATCTATTTTCCTTACTTTCATATTATTCATATTATTTATTAAATTCTATATATTATTTGGTATCTTTTCCTTGTCTATCATCTTTTCAAACATATCTTTGTAATCATAAATTGTTTTCATATATAATTAACCCTAACTTTAATACCCTAGATACAAAAAAATAAAATGAAATAAAATAAAAAAATAAATATTTAATTTTTATTATTATATAATTATATAAATTTTTTACTATATTCTTTATATTTTTAATTAAAAATACACAAATTTATTATTAATAAATAGAAATAAATGGATTAGAATTTTTTAAAATATTTTATAAAAAAATATTTTAATGAAGAAAATGAATATATCAATATTAAAAACATATTTTTTTATAAAAATATGTTAACTCCAACTCTATTAAAAAAATTTATCTATAAAGAAATAGATAATAAAACTATGGATATCTTATTATTATTTAAAATAAATATAGAAAATAATAAATATTATATTTATGATAAAAATACTAAATTAAATTGTATTCTTATTAATAATAATATTTCATTTCATAATAACTATACAATTTTATGTTTATGTTGAAAAAGAACTATCTTAAATAATGGAGAAATTATAATACAAATAAATTTAAAAAAATCTGTTATATTAAATAAATTAAATAAAGAAAATCATGAAAATCATCTTATAATAAATAAATATCAAAATTATAATAAAAATTTTATTGTAACACATAATAATAAAATAATTAATATTTCATGTAATTTACTATATAATTTAATTAAAATAAATGAAAAATATAATTTTTATAATCTTATTCATAATAATTATATATCTTTATTTACAAATAATAGTTATATAGAATATGATACTAAATATATAGAAAAATATAAAAATCTATTGTAATTAGTAAAAAAATATCTAAAAATTTTTTTATTACTAATAATTTTGCATATATTTATATTAATTATAAATTTTTATCTAAAGGTAGTAAAATAGATATATTTAATTATTAGGAATCAAATATAAATGATTCTATAAAAATATTATATCCTAAAAATGATAATTCTTATATAATTCCTACAAATTATTTTAATAAATATTATAATGAAAATTTTTATTATAATATTAATTTTATTAATTTATTAGAAGAAAATAAAATTTCTTTATTTAATTGTTTTTGGATTATTATAAATTATGTTAAATTAAATAAAAAATTTAATAATTTTGTTTTACAAAAATATATTTTTAATTATAAAATATAGAAAAAAATTACAAAAAATATAGAAAAAAATTTAGAATTATATATTTATAGTATTAGAGAATTAAATTATTTTAATAATAATATTATTAGTTTTTATGATTCTTTTAATAATAATATACTCTTAGGTATAATTAGATTTTCTAATAAATGATATTTAGAAGATAATACAGGCAATATAAATATAATTTTTATAAATATTAGATGAGATGAAAGAAAATAGTTTTTAAATAGTTTAGTATATATAAAAGAATATTCAATATTAACTCATGAAAATAAAAATATTTTATTAATTTATAATAAATCACATATAGAAATATTATAGAAATATAATTTAAGATATTATGATAATAGAAATGTTCTTTTTATTAAAATATTAAGTAAAAAAATAAAAAATAATTGTTTTTATTGCGAAATATATATAAATAATAATATTATTTGATGTCAGCTTGATATAAATCTTTATCAAATAATATTTGTTTCTGCTGTATATAAAATACAATTAATTGAAAATATTAAAGAAATTCTTTATAATTTAATAATAGATAAAAAATTTGTAGATTTTAATAAATTTAATATTGATATTAGTTCAGTAGATTTATATGATGAATATATAATAAATAGTATAGATTTTACAGATTATTTAAAAAATATAAGAAAAGATAGTATATATAATTTATTTAATAATAATGAAAGAATGGATATTAAATGTATTATTAAAGAAAATATTTCTGATTATTAGATTATTCTTAATAAATATAATATAAAAAAATTTATTAAAAACAATTATTCCATCATATATATTTATTCTATATGAAATTATAATAAAAAAGAATCTATGAAATTAATAATAATAGATAATATTAATTTATTTGAATTTATTCCTAATATAGTTTTAAATTTAAATAGAATTAAATTTATTTATTTTATAAATGAATTTTATTTATTATTTGATTCAGAATCTTCATATTATGTCGTTAATTATGATGTTAATTTAGTAGATTTTAAATGATATAATCGAAGTAGTAATTATATAATTAATATATATGAAAATATATATGAAAATAAAATAATAGATTTAAATTATTATTATTTAGCTGGATATATAGATAAAATATTCGAATTAAAATTTGATATTTCTAAATCAGAATTATATTGTAAATTTATATTTACAGATGATACTGAGTATATAGAATTAAAGTTAGATACACATAACAAATCAGAAATTAAATCTTTTTTATATATAATATTTGGCAAGAATATTTTTGATATTTTAAAATTAAATAAAGTATATTTTTACATACAAAAAAGTAATCCAGAAATAGAAGAAAATTTTGATATATTATATAAATTAATTAAACTAAAAATAATTATAATAAATATTATGAAAAATAATATATATGCAAAAATAATAAATTTTAAATAATTAAATTAAATTTTATTTCTAATTTAACTACTACTAATTCTAATTAGACTACTACTATGGCTACTAAAACTACTATGGCTAATTCTAATATTGTTGAGTTCTCTACATCTACTAAGGTATTGGATTATATATTCCTAAATTCTTTTTATTTACAGGTACTACAATTTTTCTATTATTTTTAACCTATGGAACTTCAGAAAAATAAAGTCAATAAATTATTTTATATAATATATATAATAAAATAATCAATAAAATAATAATATAATAAAAATATGCATCAAATGTACCTTGAAAATTAATCTATCCTACTAATACTTTTGACGTTTTATTTTCCAATGTTAAATATATCTATATAAAAAAGTCTCCACTATCCTCCATACCTAAAAAATCATTAATCTAAATCTCCATATTATTACTATTTCTAACTCTATATATTCTACAATTTACAGGTTTATCTACAGAATTAAAACATTTAATATCTTCATATAATAAAATATTTTCTGAAAACCCATGACCATTAATTTTAATAATAGGATATCCATATGAAATATTGTCTGTCCCACTTTCTAAAACTATTTTATTATATATTCATATAGTTCCTGTAACCTAACAATCCTATAAACTAGAATCACATTTAACAACTATACATAGATTCTAAGATACTTCATTTCCATCTACTACTCCTTCATTAGAACAACCTTCATTATTATCACATTTATTATAATACTCTCCTTCTTCTATATCTGTATCAGAAAACTATTTATTCTACTATAAAAAACATTTTGTATTTTTTAATACTGCAACTTTTAATGTTCCTTTTCTCTATAAATCATATTTAATAAATTTTTTTGTATTTGGCTAATGTCTTACCCCAACAATAATATGTTTCTATGATATTATATGAACATCTGAATAAATCTATCTATTTATTTCTAATGCAAAATTTGCACAATATATATCTATTAAAAATAAAAAGAATATACCCAATAAATAAATCATATATTTATATGTATTTTTAAACACTATTTTTTAATGAAAATAAATTATTTATAAATCGTCATAATTATAAATATATATTTAAAAACTAAATTTATTATTATATTATATCTAAAATAATTATAATATAAATTTCCAAAAAATATAAATTATTTAGTTATTTTTTTATTAAATATTTTAATTTTTAAACATTATTTATTAAAATTTATGTATAATTTAATTTAGAATTTATTATAATTATAAAATAATAATATTGTTAATTAATGAAATAATTATTTAAATATTTTCTTACTTTATATATAAAAATAATAAATAATTAATTAATTTATAATTTTTATCGATTAATTTTTTATTAATAGACATAAAACAATCAAATATAATTCTATATATAAAATTAAATCTAACATAAAATGATTTCATTAATTATTTTTTTTAATTTTTATATTTTATAATTAATACAAATAAATTTTTAAATATTCAAAAACTAAAATTAGATTATTATTTGGATTATTATATTGAAATGGAATATTTAAAGAAAAAATAAATAAGTTTTATTTATATAAAAATTTAATATATATAAATAAAATATATTCAATAGATTTTCCTATTTTTAAATCAATGTTTTTTTATGATTTACTATAGAAAATATATTTAAATATCATAAAGAAATATAGATAAAATAGTTGAAAATTTTATATTATATGAAATTTTTATTAATATGGTTATAGATAATAAAAATATAATCAAAAATGAAAATGATTATAATAACATAATAACCCCTTATATAAATAAAACAAAGGAATATTTAAAGAAAAAATTGATAAATTATACGAAAATAAATTAGAAAAATATAAAAAATTTAAATTCGATTCTATTAATGAAATATTAAAAAATTCTTATATAATAAATAAAGAATTAGATATATAAGATAGCTTTAAAAAATTATACAAATAATTATTATTTATTTAAATATTTTATAAATTTACCTAATATAAAATGAAAAATACATTTTCTAAATTTTCATATTCAGAATTTATTATAACAAATTTAAATTTTATAAAGAAATTTATAGAATCAAATAAATTTATTAATAATAAAAATCTTGATAAAATTTCTCGAATAAATGAAAATAAATCTAATTTAAATATAAACTATATATAGTTATTATTAAATCCATTAATAAAAAAAATCTTATCTTAAAATAAATAAAATAGATTATAATAATAATAAAAAAAATCTTATCTTAAAATAAATAAAATAGATTATAATAATAATATAAAAAATTTACAAGACTATTTATTAAAAATTAATAAATCTATAGATTTTTTTACAGAAATATTTAATTTAAAAATATATTATGATGAAAAGAAAAAATATTATAAAAATTATACAATGAATATAATAAAATTATTATATAAAGATTATCAAAATTTTACAAAAGATAAAGCTGATATATTATTAAAAAATCAAAATAAATTAAAAAAAGAGTAAAAACTTATTTTTGATATATTAAAAAAACCAAAAGAAATAAATATGAATATGACTATTGAAAAATTTAAAAATTTAAAAAAGAGAAAAAAAAGAATTATATATAATTATTATTATATATTTTTTAGTAATAATATTAGTTGTTTTTGTTGTTATTTTATTTATTCTAATTATAAAATATAAATAATTAATAAAATCATTTATAGATATGATGATTAACAGATATACTTTTAAAAAAACTGAATTTATCATATAATATCTAAAATAATAATATTCAAATAATAATAATAAAAATATATAATTTTAAATAATAAAAACTATTTTTATAATAATAAGAAAATCTTTTTTCTTTCTTTTCCTACTATATTAATAATATATTTATTATTCAAAGAGATGGTAATAAAAATCCTAATAAATATAATGTTTTATACTGTTTTTCATTTTCTTTATTTTCATCTTTTATTAAATTCTATAATACTTCATTTAAATTTGTTTCTTGATTCATTTTTTATAATATAGCTATATAATTTATTTGTGTTAGATTATTGAGTTTATGTATATTTTGATTTTCATAAAATTAATTTAAATTAAATGGAAGATAAAAAAATTGATTTAATAAATAATTCTAATATATTTAATATTAATATCAATAATAAAATTTATAATACTTGCTTAGAATGTAAAAAAAATAAAACAAAATGCGTAATTAATAACATATTTGCTTATAAATGTCAATATTGCTTTACAAAACAAAAAGAATGTATAAAAACACCTGTAAAAAATATATTAGATGATAATTTAATATATAATACATCTGATAATATTTATTTCTTAATATATCTTATTAAAAATAAATTAATTTTATTAAAAAATATAAAAAATAATACATATAATTTCATTAAATGATTATTAACTTTCATATATAAACATACAAAAGATAGATATATTTTAGAAGAAATAAAAAATATAATTTTTGATATAGATTTTAATATTATATCAAGAAGCCAATATGTAAAATTATCAAAACCTTTACTAGTATATTCATCTCCCCATCTAGAACTTATATTACAAGAAATAAAAAATAAATTATTTATTTATAGATTTAATATCAATGATCCATTTTCTGACTTTACTCGTTATAATAAAAATGAAATATATAAAAAATTTACTAGTGATAAACCCTTTTTCTTTCATTTTATTCATCAAAGAAATTGATCATATATTCTAGATAAGTTTATTACCGCAATAAATAATCAAAAAAATAATTTTTTATCTGAAAAAATATATTTTTTATGTAATAATTTTAATAAAAAAGTAAAATTACATTGTTTTTGAGAAATTGAAGAATTTATTATTGTAAAATACTTAATAATTTATATTATAGACTTTTAATATATTAATTTTATTAATTTATAAACAACACAATTTACATATAATTTATTTAATAAATAATGATTGAAAATGAAAATATTAATCAAATTTTAAATTATAATACAAAAACTATTATATTTAATAAAGAAAAATTAAAAAAATTTGGAAAAACTTGATTATCTAATAATCTTGTAAAAAATAAAAAAGATTTATTATACCAAGAGGATATAACTATTTTACAATTAACTTATAATATTAATGCAACTAAAAATTTAGAAACATATAATATTATTTTTGAAGAATTAGAAAATTATTCTCTAATATATCCTAATATAGATATATATTCTATATCTATACAAGAAATTATAGACTTAACTCCAGGTGGTTTCATTCAAAATACATTAAATTTACAAGAAAATCCTAATATTAATATATTAAAAAATATTTTTTCAAACTCTTATCAATTAGTATGTTATAAACAAATGTTTGGATTATTTACTATAATTTTTATTAAATCAGAATATTATAATAAAATTAATTATTTTGAAATACAAACTGTATCAAGTGGTATGATGTATGGATTAATAGGAAATAAAGGAAGTATAGCTATATCTTTATCTTTATATGAAACACACATGTGTTTTATAACTTCTCATTTTCCAGCTAAATATAATAATACAGAAAAAAGAAATAAAGAATATGAAAATGTTATTAAAAAATTATAGTTTACTCATATATATAATAAAGAAGATCTGTTTTTTATATATAATCATGGTGATCAAATTAAATATAATATATTTGAACATGATTTAATATTTTGATCTGGTGATTTTAATTATAGATTATTATATGATGATGATCTATTAAATGAACTAAAAAATAAAAATGTAAATTAGTTAATACAAAAAGATTCTTTAAAATATGAATAGAATAAAAATAATATTTTTATAGGATTCAAAGAAGGCGAAATTAAATTCATGCCTACATATAAATATATAAATAATACAGATGATTATGTTATATTTAATAGTGAAGGATTAAAATATATGAATAAATAGGATGAATATTATAATAAAGTTCCCGGTTATACTGATAGAATATTATTTAAATCTAAAATACCTATTACAATTTTAGAATATAATCAAATAATTTCATCATTAGATTCTGATCATAAACCTATATTTGGTATATATAGTATAAAAATTAATAAATTAGATAAAATAAAATATAATAAATTAAGAAGTGATTATACTGAAGTAATAGAAAAATGATTAAATAAACAAATCCCTAAAGTAAATATATTAAATAATATTTTAAAATTTAATCCAATAACATATTATAAAAAACAAAGTAATACTTTAGAAATAGTATTAGAAAGTTTAATAGATTTTGCTTTAGAATGAAGAATAAATAATGTTGAAAAATATCCACAATTTAATTTTTCTTAGAAAAAAGGTATTTTACATGGTAAATCAAGTACTAAAATACAAATATATTTTGATATTAATAAAGAAAATAAACATAATTTATATAAATATTTAACAAATAATATTCAAAATAATATTATTAATATAAATGAATAGTTAATAATAGAATTAATTAATGGAGATAATTATTTTATTACATTAAATTATTCATATTTACCTACATTATTAGGTAGTTCTATTGAATATATAGTAAAAGATGAGAACGATAAAAATAATCATTTAGATATTTTATTTAATTATTTAAAAAATAAATTAATAAATATGAGTAAAGAAGAATTAATTATATTATTAGATAATTTTAATAAAAATAAAGAAATAGATGAAACATTGGATTTTATAGAAAAATTTTATATTACAAAAGAGTTAAAAGATAATATTCATATAACAATAATATTAAAATCTATTTTTTTAATATTTGGAACATTATTATTACCTTTAATTGATAAAAAAATAATCGATTCTTTATTAAATTATTATAATGAAAATAAAAATAATATTAATTTTAATACTATATTATTAAAATCTAATATAAAACCTGTAGATTTACATTATTTATTGAATTTTTTAATATATTAAGTATAATATTAAAACATAGAGAATTACATCATCAAAATTTTATAACTCAAATAACTGGAAGTATATTTCAAATATATAATGAAAAAAATATAGAAAAATTTAATTCTTTGAAAATTATTACTCTAATTTTAATTCTTTCAAATTAAGTATTAAGTAATTTTTAAAAATTATTTTTAAAAAATTAACATAAAAATTAAAAGATATAAAAATTGAAAGACAGAAAGAATTTACGACTTTAAATAACACTATTAATCACAAAATACATGTATCAAGCAACCTTTATTCTACACGCACTCTTGTGCTAGGGAAGATGAAAAATAATATTTAAAATTTCATTAAATATAGCATCGATATCTTTAGAAAAACTTAAGTTCGTATTGTTTTTCATATATTTTCTAAGTACAATATTCGTAATAAAAGAAGAACGTCAAGGATATGTAATATGTAAAGAAGGCGATGAAGAAATACTTACATTTATAAATACTTCTAAAATAGACTGAGCAGTTGTACTTATTTATTTTTTAGGAGCATGTATATTTGTACAGAGTTTAATCATATTAATAGAACATTTACTTAATAAATATAGTATTAAAGTGTTTTTATTATTTTTAGGATATACTTTATTCTTTATTGGTATGACGCAATGATTTCCTAATATTCTTCATAAATTAGTATTAAGAAGATATGAAAAAAGTAAAAATTTTGTAATAGATGACCAATAGCTTTTTGTAGCAGGTGATTCCTGTACAATATTTCATGCACCAAGTATGTATGTAAAAGAGGATCTAGATAAATTATCAATCGGTATTCATTTTTTAGGAGGTTTAAGCGCGGTATTACTTCTTAAAATGTTGATTCATAAAAAATGATATGTCAGTGTGTAAATAACTAATTTTCATTAATTAATAAATTTATATTCAACACAAAAAAATATTCTTAGAATGTTCTAAAAACATGTAAAAATTTTAAAAATATATTTATTTTTATCATAAAAAATTAAAATGCAAAATAAAGAATTTTCAATAGGTATAGATTTAGGTACAACTTTTTCATGTTTTGCAATATATAGACACGGTAAGTGTGATGTATTAACAAATGATCAAGGTAATAGAACAACTCCATCTATTGTAGCATATGGAGAAAAGGAAACACTTGTAGGTAATGCAGCAAAAAATCAAGAAATAAGAAATCCTGAAAATACTATTTATGAAATAAAAAGAATGATAGGTAGATAGTTTAATGATAAAGAGTTACAAGAAGATATGAGAAGATTTCCATTTAAAGTAGTTAGTGTAAATAATAATCCAAATGTAGAAGTAATGAGTAAAGATGGTAAAATAAATGTTACTCCAATATAGGTAAGTGCAGTATTATTATCTAAAATAAAAGCATATGCAGAAAATGCTTTAGGTGGTGTAGTAAAAAATGCAGTTATAACAGTTCCAGCATATTTCAATGATTCATAGAGAACAGCTACAAAAGATGCAGGAACAATAGCTGGTTTAAATGTATTAAGAATAATTAATGAACCAACAGCAGCAGCAATAGCATATGGATTAGATCGTTAGCAAGAAGGAAAAAAGAATGAAAGAAATATATTAATATTCGATTTAGGTGGTGGTACATTTGATGTATCTGTATTAAGTATAGATGATGGTGTAATAGAGGTTAAATCAACAGGAGGAGATACTCATTTAGGTGGATAGGATTTTGATGCAAAGATTTATGATGAATTAGTATGTTTTGTAGAAAAAAAAATGCCTAATTTTAAAGTTAAAGCTAATAAAAGATTATAGAAGAAATTAATAGGTTTATCAGAAGAAATAAAAAAAGCATTAAGTAGTACAGAAACATATGAAGGAGATATACCAGTAGGAGATGAATGTTTAGCATTCAATATGACAAGAGCTAAGTTTAATGACTTATGTAGTGGATATTTTAAAAGATGTATGGAAGTAGTTACTGATGTATTAAGTAAAAGTAAATTATCAAAGAATTAGATACATGATTTAGTATTAGTAGGAGGAAGTACAAGAATACCTAGAATATAGGAATTATTAATGCGTGAATTTAATAGAAATCAATTATGTAAAACTATAAATCCTGATGAAGCAGTAGCATGTGGAGCAGCAATATAGGCAGCAATATTAAGTGGAGATAAAGATGAATATACAGATACAATGTTATTATTAGATGTATGTCCGTTAACATTAGGAATAGAAACAGCAGGAGGAATTATGGCACCTATAATTAAAGCAAATACAACGATACCAGCTAATGGAAAATAGACATTTACTACATATTCTGATAATTAGCCAGGAGTAAGTATATAGGTATATGAAGGAGAAAGAGAAATGACAAAATATAATCATTTATTAGGAAAATTCGATTTAACAGGAATACCGCCAGCACCTAGAGGAGTACCATAGATAGAAGTATCATTTGATATAGATCATAATGGAGTATTAAATGTAACAGCAGTAGATAAAAGTAGTAATAAAAAGAATTCATTAACTATTAATAGACCAGATAGATTAACACCAGAAGAAATTGAAAAAATGAAATAGGCTAATGAATAGTATAAAGAAGCAGATAAATTAGAGAAGGAAAAAGTTACTGCAAAAATGGGATATGAAGGATCATATTATTAGTATAAAAGAAGTTTCGAAGATAATAAAGATAAATTTAGTGACGAAGAAAAGCAAAAAATAGAAGAAGAATTATAGAAAAATGAGAAAATATTAAATAAAGATGATGGAAATAATAGTGTAGAATAGTATGGATAGTTTTAGAAAGATATGGATGGTGTATTAATGGGATTATTTGCAAAACTACATGGACAATAGCAAGGTGGAGCAGGATGTGGATTTCCAGGAGGAGGATTCCCATAGGGTGGATTTCCACAAGGAGGAGGATTCCCAGGAGGATAGAATAATTAGAATTAGGATGGAAATTAGGAACCTAAAGTAGAAGAGGTAGATTAAGTAATTATATATTTTATTTATTTTAAAAATATTTATTTTAAAAATTATAAAAATGAAGAATCAATATTTTTTATTATAAAATAAATATAATTTTTTATAGTAATATATACATAATAATAAATCTGAAGAGAAATAGATGGATTATTAGATATCATCTGATAGAGTAAATATGTATAAAAGCAAGATAATAAAATAATTAATTAAATTTAAAAATAGTACTATAATATATGATTATTTAATAAAATTTTAAATAAATTATATATTGGATATATATAAAAATTTTGATTATTACTTTATCTAATATAAAAAATTATATTAAATAAAATATTATAATGTATATTAAATAATTATATATAAATATTATTATACAGATATTAATTAAATTATTTTTATAATTTTAATTTTTATATATCATATATATATTATCTATTTCTACAAATTCCATCTTCATTTTTTTATTCATCTTTTTTTAATTTATTCTAAAATATTTACACTATTGAATAAATTTTTATTGTTAAGATATCAAATATATATAACAATGCTTATCTATATTAATTGATATATTCTATAATACTAATATATCTTAAATATAACTTTATAATTGAAAATACAAATATTATTGTTAATTAATAGAATAATAAATATAGATATAAATTTATTGTTACTACATATCTATAATTATTTTATATTAGATTTTATACTATTATACTATATAATCTAAAAATAGTTGAAAAGTAGAAATTTAAATTTAAGAAAAAAATATATTTTATGATTAAATAATTATTTTATTGATTTTTATTATAAATAATAATAACTTAAAAATTTGTTAATAATATTTATTTTTATTATAAATATTATTTATATTTAAACATTATTCTATTAGTTTATCTAATCATATTTTTATTTTATTATAAAAAATAATTTAATTATTATGATTTTTTTATTTAAGGTTTATATAGTTAATAATTTTATAATTTTATTAAAAATTATGTAAAAGTTATATATATCAATAAAATCAATGATGAAAAAAAAAAATTTAATGTACTTTTTATGTTATCAATTTTATAGTATAATATTAATTATTATAAAATTTGATATTATTATGCAAAATATACAATATATATAAGAATAGATTTAACATTAATAAAAATATGTAATTATTTTAATGACAAAATTAATACTTTAAATAATGAAATTATAGTAGAATATATAGATTCAGTAAAATCATCAGATATTTATTCAATGTATCAAGATTTTAAAATTAATTCAAATTTATTTTTATGTTAGAGTATTGAAGATAAAATATCATTTTATTATATACTTAATAATATTCTATTTAAAGAATTTTATGATCAATATGATAATTATTGTTTATTATTTTATAATTTACTATATGTTAGTTCTAATAAAATTGCATTAGAAAGATATTTAATTATAAAAATGTCTCATTATGAAACTTTACCGTATAATAATATGGAATCTTTTATAAATTTAAAACATCTTAAATTTATACATATAATATTTCCATTAAAACTAGATTATAGTATATTTTTTGTAGGAAAAATTGTTAATTATTATATGACAAGTTCAACTAATAATGATAATAATGATTATTGAAATCAAATATATTTTTCTATAGGAGATAGTATGTCATTATTTTTACATGAAGACGCATCAGACTATAAAAATTATAAATATATATTTTTGTTTATGAAATCAGTAAATATAAAAAATAATAAAATAGATATTAATATTGAAGAATCTTTAGATAGAATAATTTATATAAAATGAAAAAAGTTATTATATGTTATAAGTAATATACAATATCATAAAAAAAGTTGTATTAAGAAAAATTGAGTATCGTGTAAAATATGATTTTATTTCAATACCTAATAAATTACTTATATTATATAATGATACTGAGGATAAAAATTATATTTTAAAAGAAACTAAAAAAGTATTTTTTGTATTAAATATTATTATCTTAACACTCAAAGATATAATTTTTAAAGATTTTAATAATAATATTTTAATTAAAGATCTTTTATATACAATATATAGTAATAAAATTGCAGATATTTAGAAGCTTACAATAGTAAATCATAATAGATATCATTTTATCGGATATTTATTTCCTAATCCTTATTTTAATTTTACAGTAATATTTTTTAATAAAGTTGCAAAATCAACATATATATTCAATATAATGATATTAATACATTTTTAATTTATTAAATAAAAAATTCTATTAGTTTAGAAAATATAGGTTATTCTATGATATTTATATGGGAGGTGAAATTATAAAAAATATTTATGAAATAAAAATGGTATAACATACGAAATAACATATGAAAAAGAGGGAGTAAGATATAAAGAAAATATATTTTAATGTTTAGAGAATGAGCTGAATCTAATGAACTTGATTCATTATTAATTTTAGATAATACAGTAATTGAAAAACAATTTTATATTTTAAGAATAATTATTGTTGAATATGAAAAATTACATATCGATAGAATAGAAACAAAATATAAGATTATTATTGAATATAGTAGAGAATCATTTAGATCCAAAACAATTATTTATTTTTAAATAATTAAAAATATCCGATAAATGTTAAAATTAATATTTTTTATTTTCTATTATGAGATGATATACTAGATTTTTATGTCAGATAAAAATAATAAATAGATAAGTGAATTGAAAGAAGAATTAAAATCTTGATACAATGTTCAATAGGATAAAGATGATATTGTTGTTGTTTTTTTAAATAAAATAAATAATAAAATAATAGAATAGAATAAAATACTAAGAGATAAATTAAAAAATGAAAATTATGAAAAATGAAATCAATTTCATGAACAATTTAAAAATTGCCCTTCACATAAAATATATTTTAATAATATAAAATTAATAAAAAACTATATAGATCTTATTTATAAAGATATAATGAATTCTGTTAATGAAAATAGTATATATCATAATATCAAAAATTTAACTAATATACATATTTTATTGGAAGATAGACGAATAATAAAATTTAATCCATTTCAAGATTATTTTATAATAATAAAAAATGAAAAAGACGAAAATCATTGATCAAATAATATTATAGAATATAATTTAGAAAAATATTATACTATAGCATATTGTTTTTTAAATATAAAGTTATATGAAAAAAATGATATATTATTAAAAAATAAAAATTATTATATTCATAATAAATTAGAAGAAATATATAAAGAATTTAAGAAATTAGATAAAATTATTTCAAAAAATAATTTAGTATAGATAAATGATCAAAAAAATAAAATTAATAAAAAAATAGAAGAATTTAAAAAATAGTTAACTATAGTTAATAATGAAGATATTATGATATATGAAAAAATAAATATAATTTGTTATTATACAAATGAAAAAAAATTCTATGGAAATGAAGAAAAATTAATAAAAAATAGAGATAATATTGTAATGAAGATTTTAAATGAAAAGTGTTATTGTTCTATAGATAAAACTAAAAAGAATTTTATTTTTTTTGAATATTTAAAAGAACATAATTTAATAAAAGATCCAAATGAAATAATAAAAAAATTAAAAAATAATGATTTGTATAATTAGTTTTTAGAAATTAGAAAAGATTTTAAAAATAATAAATTATATTTTTTAAATGATTGGGTTATTTTTTTAGAAAATTTTCTAAATGATATGTATTGTGATAATTTATATAAAAAAATAGAACAATTTTATACAAATAATATAGATTAGATTAAAGAGAAATTGTTAAATTTAAAAAATATATTTTTTAAATTTAAAGATATAAGAAAGAATTAGATAGATGAAATTAATTTGATGATAGATTACATATTTGATGACAATAATTAGAATAAAATTATTAAAATACATTATTATAATAGAATTTTATTATTAACAGAGAATTTATTATAGGAATGAAAAGATATAAAATGAAAATAAAAAAAAGCAATTGCTTATATAGTTCTAATAATAATATCTATAATAATAATTATTGGGGTTATTATATATAAATGTAGAAAAAGAAAAATAATTAATCGATATAAAAATAAATTATAATTTTAAATTTAAGAAAGATTTTTAAAAAATAATCAAAATTATTATTAATTATTTTTGTAAAAATTTACAAAGTTTTGACATCAATATAAGGTGTTTCATTATTTTTATATAAAATTTCTCTTAATCAACTACATTTATTACATGAATGATTTGTTGAATAATAATAATCTTCTATTATAATACTACTACTTCTATTACTACTATATATTTTATAGTTTTTTCCATTATTATAAATATGAACAAAATATCTAAAAGTATTTTTAGCTATATTTAAAATATCTTCATATCTCTAAGTATAATCTATAATAACAGGAATTTCAGGAAGACATTTTATAATTTCTTCTTTATTTATATTATATGACTTATATGATTTATTATTATTATTTCATATTATATCATTTATCTTATAACAATATATTCTTTCCTTCCTTCCTTCATATAAATTTAATAATACTTTTTTATCAATTTTATTTATTTCTAAAGTTCTATTATATTTAATAACAAGTTCAAATTCAATATTATTTTCAATTTCTTTTTCTTCTTTTTTAATTTTCATTCTAATATCATTCTAAGATTTTTCTAAATAACTATTATTGGTTTCATCATAGAGTGTAAAATAATATAAAGGATCATCTTCAGAATCAATAATACTAATTTTATTATTTATATAATTTATTTTATTATTTTCTGTTTTTATTCTTTTATTTTTATTAATTTCTTTATTATTATATATTTCTTCTACATGATTTTTATATTCATCAATTATGTTTTTTAATTCATTACTAGAACAATTATATATATGATTTGGTTTATCTTTAAATATTGTATTAAAATTATTATCTTTATTTAATATTTTCTTTTCTTTATTTTCATTATTATTACTACTTTTTTCTATATATTTATTATCACTATCATTATCCTATTCTATTCATTCAATTAGTTTATCTATTTCCTCTTCTATATCTGTTATATCTACTGTTACTATTTTTTCTTTCTCTTCTTTTATTGGTTTTCCTAATACTATTACTGACTATTCATATTTACTTGTATTATTAAGAATCAATCATTCTCTATGTTCTTTCATTTTATTATCATGTTCAACAGATTTACTTTTCTTTAATTCTTTTATTTCATTAACAGTATCTTCTCATAATTCCTTATCTTTAGATAAAAATTTATAATCATCTATTACATCAATTAAGTCAATCATGTATTTAAATACTTTATTACCATCATCTAAATTAACTTTATATTTTATTCTTTTTCAATTACATGTTTTAAAATGATTTATTAAAGGAAGTCTAATATCTTTTCAATTATAAACATATATATAACTAAGAAAATTAACTTTTAATGGAAAAACTAATCTTAATATATTAGGTATTCTAGTTTGTAGTATATTGAAATTATGTAAAATTTTATTTGTTAATAAATTATCTCTATATGACATGTCTTCTGTAGTTCAATATTCATTATATAATTTTTCATTTTTATTATAACCATTCATATAATATTCATTCATTTCTGCAAATATTATATTAATCAACATTAATGGTTGTCTATATAAGGGCTATTGATACTTCTTCTTCTATGATATTAATTTTTTTCATTCATTCTCATCAATTTTTGTATATGGAACTATGTACATTCCCTATTTTATAATATCATTGACTTCATTAAATTTCATTTTTTATCTTTATGTATTTATACTTACATAAATAAAATATTACTATATACTTTATTTATACTTATTACATACATAACTTATAATATTTATATTTAAAAATAATTAAAAATTTACTTATTTACATATCTATTTGTATTCTATTATTTTTATTATTGTTATTTTCATTAATTTCATTATTCTCTATATTATAACTATCATCAACAACTATTTTTATTTCTTCAATTGGTTTTCTTTTAAAATTTTTATTATTAATAATAAAGTCATATACTGAATTAAATATTTTATATCAAAAATTTTTATTAAATATATTAAATAAAGCCATAATTATAAAATATGTTTTTCTATATAAATATAATCATATTTTCTATACTTTTATAATATTAGTATCTTTTTTTATAATTTTCAAATCTTCTCATACAGAACCACTGTTATACTAATATTTTCTATATAACAATATATAATTAATAATATAATTTGTTAACAATATCTTTATTAAGAAGAAAATTATTATTGATATTATTTTTGCTTTTTTATTAATGGTGTTATTCATTTCTTATTTATTTTTATATACTTTGTGTTTTTCATAAATTTAATATTTTTTATCTTTATGAAAATACATATACATAAATTTAAATATAAAAAATTAAAAAAAAAAAAAAAAAAATTAAAATCATTACATAGTTAAGTTAAAATTTGATATAGGTTATTATTCTTGATATATCTCAGAAATATTTTCTGGATAAAATGTTGCTATAATAGCTAAATCTTGTTTTTCACTTTTATTGTCTAAATTATTTTTACATATTTCATAGTATATAAATTTAGCTCTATTAAAACATATCTCTTTTAACAAATCTGATTTTAAAATATGTTTACCATATAAATCTATAAACATTTTTTTAGTTTCTAAAATTTTATTAATGTAACATTTATTTAGAGATATAATACAATTATTATCTGAGTTTATATTTTGATTATTTCTTATTATATATTTATCTAAATCTTTATGTTTTACTATAAGTGTTGCATTATTATTTCCACATAACTTATATATATCATATGCTCTTGATATACAATTAATAGGATAAATATTACTTAGAAGTATATTTTCAGAATATAAATCAGGTCATATACCACTATACTATGGATAATTCTAACAATAATCTATACTGTATATACATGTATTTCATGAATATAACATATCTATTTTTTCTAATATATTTTTCTATTCCATAAATAACTTTATATTTTTATATGGGAATTTTTTATATTCTATATTAATATCTATTCATTCTTTATTAATATTAGGAATAGTTGTTCAGCATAAGAAATTTATACATAGTTTTTTATAATCTTCTTCTAAATAAGTAGAACATATATCAATTATATTATTTTTTATAATTTCATTATTAAAATTACATATAGGATTAATTTCTATTATTTCATTATTAATATTATTATTAATATTAATATAATAATCATTTTCTATTTCATAATTATTTATTATATTAATATAATTATTTTCATTAATTTCAATTTCATTTAAAATATTATTTATTGGATAACATATACTATCTAATGATATTCATAATTTATCTCCATCATATAAATTCAAATTTATATTATTATATCATGATAGTTTTATATTTATATTAAAATCTATTTGTTTATTTGTATATAATAATTTAAAATAAATATTTTCTATGTTTTTATAAATTTCTGTATTATTAAATATTATTTTATTTTTATTAATATCTATATGAATATAATATGAATCTGATATTATTGAGATATTATAATTATTATCTAAATATATATTAATATATTGATTATTATAAAAATCTATTCCTTTATATAGTAAATATAATTTATTATTTTTTAGAATACTTATTAATATTTTCTACTAATATATTGTATTAACATAATCATCTTTAATATAACAATTATAATATGTATTTGTTATATTTTCAATAGGATACTAAAATATTTTTTTATTTTCTAAAAATATTGATTTTACTTCTAATAAGTTACAATTATTATTTCTTTTATATTTATTATAAAAATTAATTGTTTCATAAAAACATGACTATTCAGTATCTAATTCATTAATAGAATTTCATAATCTTATTTCATTCTTTTTTATATCTATACTATTTTCATTACATACTATATTAAATAATCAACAACCACCTGAACCATAATAATCATTATTTATTTTCATTATAGGAGGATAAATATAATTTAAATTCATATATCCTTTATATATAAAACTACTATTTGATTCTATATTATTTTCACATTCTAATATTTTCTTATATAAATTAATTTTACACTCTTCTATAGCATCAGTAGGATCTAAATAATTAGATTTATTATGTAATATAATATTAGATTCTTTAGATTTAATACATTTATCTAATTTTATAATACAATCTTCTTTATCTTTATTTAATAATGATTTAGGATATTTATATATTTTTCCATTAAATTTAGAATATGTAAATACTTGTACTGTAAAATCATTCTAACATCACTTATGTATAATATATGCTTGTTCTTTACATGAAATTGAATTTTCTATATTATTTAAATGTATTAATGTATTGTTAATAGTTATATTATTTTTACAATATTTTGTTATATATGCACATTTACTTATATTTGATATTATATTATTTATATTATTAGTATGTTTAGCAAAAATTACATTATTTTTGATATTTATTAATATAATTATTAATCTATATATTACAATCTACTTCTGACATTATCTAATTTATCTACTTAATAATTTCATTATAATTATATATATTTATTTGACATTTTTCATATAAAATAATAATTTTATTAATATTTATTATTTGATTATCTATTATAAAATACATATGTATTTCTCTTTCTCTTTCATTTATATTTTTAATTAATTTTAATTCTTTATTTTTTTATCTACATCTATTATATTATCTACATTGAAGTTTATAGTATAATCAATTTTATAATCTATATTATTTTCATTTATTATATGATTATTTGTATCATAATATGTAATAAAATATTTTAAATTTAAATTTTTATTTAAATAAATATTTGATAATATAACAATAGTTTTTGATTTATCTAATTGAGTATTATATATAGTATAATATGGTTTAATTCTATGTAATTTATTATTAATATATAAAAGACAATATACTTTCTAAGGTATTATTTTATTATTTATTTTACATATATAACTATAGTTATAGTTACTATCTATTAATTCACATTTTATTTTATTATTTAAATTTCTTTCATTTGTATTATATAATGGAATAATTTCTACATTTAATTTTTCATTTATTAATAATTTATCAAATATATCAAAAATCTTTATTTTAATATTAGAATTATTACTATCATAAATTCATTCTACATACTCATAACTTATATTAATATTTATATCAAATTCAAATGTATTTATAAGAATATTATTATAATATAAATAAATTTTTTCTTTTTTAATATTATTATTAGTATTATAATAATAAATATTATTTGTATTTAAATCATTGTCATTATCATATTTTATTCAACCATATACAGGAACAATATTCATATTCTTTATTATATTGTTATTGTTATTACTACTATTATTAATGATATTACTATCATTAATAATATTAATAGTAATATTATTATCTTCTATATTTTTATTTATAAATTCATTTTTTATATTTTCATTTATATTTAATTGTATATTGTTTATATTAATTTTATTATATATAGTAAATTCTATATTAAACTATATTATACTATAATTTTTTAAATATAATTTTAATATTTTATAACCTTCATTTATAAATTTTATATTTAAAATTATTTCACCATTATCATTTGATTTAATAAGTTCTTTCTAATCTATAATAAATTCACTATCATATATATACTTAAATTCTTCATTAGATACAGGTTTATTATTTCCATATAATAAAATAATACTTATATTGTTATTTTCATTTTTATATATATTTCTTATATTCTATATATAATATGTATTATTTAAATATTTTTGATTTATAAAATTTATATCAATTGTTTTATTTGTTATAATACTATTTAATACAATATTAAATCTATATATTTTATTATAATATTTAGTATCTAATATAGTTTTTATTATAATATATTTATTACTTTCTTTTTTAATATTAGTTGTTTTAATATCAATATCTTTATCTTCTGTATATAAATCTATACTACTATAAAAACAATCATTCTATTTAATAAAATTAAATTCTATACTTTTGTTTATATTGTTATTAATGTTATTATTATTTTCATCTATTATATTATAATAAATTTTAAACTATGATTCATTACAATTATTACTATTATCGTTTTTATAATATATAATTTTTCTCTTACATATTAAATTATCAATAACAATATCTAAATAATTTTCTATTCATATATTTTCTTTTTTAATTATAATTTCATTATTAGTATTATTTATTTCTATATTATTAAATAAAATTTTATAATCATTTTCTATTTTATTAAAATATTTGTCATATAATTTTATATCATATTTTATTACTACTGTATTATTAATAAAATCATATGAGTATATAATATCTTTATTAATATTTATTATAGTATTATTGCAATATAATTCACTACTTTTATATTCTATAGATTTATCAATATCTATAATCTATTTCATATTATCTCCATCTTCTATAATATTAAATTCATTACTATTATCTATTTTATTTTTATTTTTATTTATTATAAATCAAATTTTATTATAAATTATTTTAGTATTCTATATATTATAAAATTTTCAAATTTCATTAAATTTTATTCCTTTAATAATTTTCATTTGTCCATTTTCTTTATTTTTTAATATACAATTAATATCAAAATTATTATCTATATTTTGATTATTTTCATTAAGAAATACTACAGATAATAATTCATGATTTATATCATTTACTATATTATTATTTGTATTAATATTAATTTTACTATTCTATATACTTATATCATTACTTATTACTTTAATCTATTTTTTAAATATTATATTATTTATTGTAAATATTATTTCATAATCACCTATTATTTTCTCCTATATTTTATATTTATATTTTGATATTTGATAAATTGATAAATTAGTATCTATTTTTATATTAATATCTAATTCTTTCTAAATTATATTATTATATATATCTTTTAATATAATATAAATAAAAGAAATATCATTTTTATATATAATATTTTTTGTTATATATATTTCTGTATTAGAATAACTAATATCTAATTCAATAAAATTACATATATTTTCTATTATATACTATTGATTCTAATAATTTATTTCTAAATTAACATTATAATTAGATTTATTATTTGGTATTATATATGTTTTAAAATAATATTTATTATTATATTTAATCATATTAATAGTTGTATATTCAAGTGATCCATGACTAATATTAATATGTAATTGAGAATTTATATCTTGTATAATATTATAAAAAATATCATATAAATAAATTAACATTTCTATTTTCTTACTATCTACTTTAATATTTATTTTATCTAAATGAATATCAAATAATATTTTATCATTAGGTATTATATTATAAAAGTATATTGGTTGTATATATGTTATAAATCTATTCAAATTATATTTTTTATTATCTTTTATTATAAAGAAATTTAAATATACAGTTTCACTATATTCTTGTGTATTAATTAAATATGTAATTTTACCATTCTATGTTGTAAATTCTTTTATTTTATTATTAAACTATATAAATATTCTTAAATTAGATATATGTATATTTTCATTATTTCATACTTCAATATACATAGTTATTATATTTTGTTCACTGTTATTATTATGATTATTATGATTATTAATATTATTATTATTTGACATTATACTAGTATTAGATAATTTAAAAATAATTTCTTTTATATAAAAATATTCTGGATTTATATTTCATATACAATTATTTTTAAAAGGAGTATTATTTATTGTTCCATATAATGTAATATTACCATAATTATGTATAAATATAAGAAATGAAATACTATTAGTACTTTTTATAATATAGTTTTTTTCATCTTGATCATTTAAAAATTTACCATTCTATATTTTTAATTTTAAATTAATAGAACTTTCTATTTCTATATCTTCCATAGTTATATATACTAATATAGGATCTTTCTATATTTTCAATATATTAGGACAGATAAAAAATGCTTTTTTAGGTTCAGGTATTATATCTATTATACTAATAAAATAAGATCAATAATAGTATTTTTTATAATAGATATTTATTATATCTTTTTTATTAATACTAATACTACTAATGTTATTGTTATTATTAATAATCTAATATTGATAATTTCTATTATTTATTTTTTTAATTTCTCCTAAATTACTATATATTTCTATATCATTAATATTATATATATAATTTTTATACCTATCATATGTTTTTATTTCTATATTAATAAAATCATTTTTTATTAATGAAATATATGTTTTAGATAAAATAATTTCTGTATTATTTAAATATATTAAATCAGGTATAACTTCTATAAATATTTCATCTTTATATATTTTTTTATTTTCATTATTTATTATTTTAATTTTATACTATCCCTATATAATAGGTACTTCTATATAAATAATATAATTAAATAAAGATAATTTGAAATTATATTCATATTTATTATTATTGTTGTTATTGTTATTATAAATTAATATTTTATATAAATCTAAATTTAAATACTAATAATTTCTTACTATATCAATTTTATTATTTAATTCATCTCTTATATCAAATTCTAATTTTAAATAACCATCTCCAGCTATATATATGTTTTTATCTATTGATATTTTACTATTAATTCAATCTATACCATTTGGATGAATACTAAATACTAAATTTTTAGATTTTATTTTATTAATAATAACATCTATATTTACTTTATCATTTGATAACAATATAGGTTTTAAACTAAATTTACATTCTCCATTAACAGTATAACATATTTTCTATTTAATATCTATATATTGATTATTTTCTAAAATTATTTCTATATTATTTATATTTAATTTATTCATATTCTTATCTATACATTGTAAAGTTATATCATAATAATTATTAATTTTCATTATTTCATAATCTTTATTATTATTAACAATATAATTCTATTCATCTAATTTACCTTCTAATACATTTATAGTAATAATCTTATCAATAATAATTTTATTAATTTCTATTTTAATAATATATGTTCCTATCTTCATACCATATATCTAAAAATTTAATAATCCATTATTATCTGTTTTATAATGAATATTATCTGATTTAATATTTAATATAGATATAAATTGAATATCTAATATTTCATGTGTATTGTTATTATATTGATCTCTTAACTATAAAATACCTTTATTTCATGTATCAGAATTAATATTATTATCTACTACTATTAAAGTATTATTATATATAGTACTATAAGAATTTACATCTATATTCATATTTAATATTTTATAAAATATATTATTATAATTTATTTGTATATTATAATTTCCCACTTCTTTTATATTTAAATTTATTTCTTTATTATCTTTATCAATTGCGATTATTTTAGTAGTATTAATATTATCTTTTTCAATATATAAAATAAATAATATAATTTCTTCAAATTCTATTATATTATTTCTATTATCATCTAAAAAATTATATATTAATGTATCTTTTTCAAAATATATTATATTTTCTATATTTTTATTAAATTTATTATGTATTTTTATTTTATAAATATTATCATTAAGTTTTAATTCTATACTATAATCTGTATTATTATCTATTGCTAATTTATTACAATGAAACTAATACTTCTAATAAGGATAATAGATATTATTTTGATCATTATTTTTTTCTATATAACAATCATCACTTATACTATATGGTATATCCTTATTTATTACATTTAAATATTCATCAAATAAATAAATAAAAATATTATATATTTCATTAGTAAAATATTTATTATTAAAATTTTCAATTATAATTTTATTAATATTATTAGATATACAATTGATTTTACTATTATATTTTATTTGTTTATTATTAATTATCATAAAAACTTTAATATTTTGATTAACTATATTATTACATCCTATATACATATATATAATATTCTAATTATTTTCACTTTCATTTTCATTAAAATTATTATTATTATAATATAAACAATTATCAATTGGATCACATATTAATTCAATATTTTTAATTATATTGTTATTATTTAAATTTATTATGTTTTCATTATTATCTAAAATATTAATAAATACTTTTTGTTTTTCTAATATATTTATATTATTGTTTTCTATATTAAAACTACTATTAATATAATCGATAGTATTTATATCTTGATATAATATTAAATTATCATAGAATAATATACTATTATTCTCTATATTAATTAACTCAACTTTAAATATTCTTTTATCTTCATTATTACTACTAATACTAATAGAATCATATCCTTCATTAATAATTAAATTATTCTCATATACTTTAATTAATATATTATTGTTGCTACTAGTATTACTACTAGTAGTATCATTAAAAGAAGAATTATCAATATTTGAATTTAATATATATTTTATTATAGCATTACTATTACTATTCTATTCATTTTTTAATATATGATTTGGTTCAATTAATATTTTAGTTTTGTTATAATCTAATTTTTCTTTTATATTTATTTCTATAGTATTATTTAAAACATTACTACTTAAAATATAACTATTACTTTTATCCATAGAGAATAAATAAACAAATTCATTTTTATTAACTTTTATTATTTTATACTATTCATTATAGTTGCTATTTTTTATATTTATATATAAAACAATATCTATTTCATTATTTAAATAAATTAAATTTTTATCTTTATCTAATAAATTAATATGTATAGGTATTTTTTCATTAATATTATAATATAATTTTTTATCTATTCACATATAACTATTTTCATAATTTATAATTTCACTATATATTTTAATTTTTTCATTAAATATATTTTCATTAATTTTAATTTTTAAATTATATTCTCCACTTGTATTACTATTAATAATATAATATCAATTATTGTTATTGTTATTGTTAATATTATCTATTTTATTAATATTAATATTTGACTATATATTTAATTCATTAGTATATTCTATAATATAATCATTAATATCATATAATAAAATATTCATATAATAATTCTAATCTGTAAATAAAATATTTTCATTTTCATTTATTATTAGTTTAATATGATGTATATTTTCTATTTCAGTACAGATATATATTTTATATTCTTCATTAATATCTATTAGATTTTCATTATTATCAATTATACTTATTTTTATTATATCAATTATATTAGAGTATTTATTATTTATATCTATATTTATATTATATATTCCATTAGCTTCACCTTTATTATTAGTATATAATATATTCTAATTAAATAAACAATACTAACATTTTAATATAATTTTAATATTTTCTATATTAATCTAATTTCTATACTAATCAATTAAAGTAATATTAAAATATATAGATTCATTTATCATATAATTAATTTTATATTTATTAAATTTTATAATTATATTATATATATTATCATTTGTAATATTAATATATTCATTAGTTTTATAAAAAATATTATTATCTAATAACAAATAAATCATTTCTTTAAATATCTCTTTTTTACTATATATTATATATGTATAAATATTATCTTTAAATTCTTTAAATAAAAAATATTGTTCATTTCCACTACCTAAAATAACTTTAATATTTTTCTATTCAGTTATATAATTATTATATCTATCTTTTAATATAATTTTCAATTCACTTTCTTCTCCTAATTTAATTATACTATCTTTTATTAATATACTAGTATTATCAATATAAATATTATTTGGTATTACTTCTATATTAATTATATCTTTACTTATAACTTCATTTATTTTCATAAATATATTCATTGTACCTGACTTTTTATTACATATTCTAATCTAATTTAAATTTATATTATTTTCTTTATCTATTTCTATATAAGAATCTAATATAATTTTATTATTAATTTGTATATCTTTAACAAAGTATCCATTATTATCCTATATATAAATTTCTATTATATTATTTATATTATTTCCACTCCCATTACTATTACTATTATTATTATTTTTTTATATTTTTTATATTGTTATTATATCTATCATATAATTCCAAATATATAATATTACATTCATGTAATATATCACTTGCTTTCATTATATTATTATATGTATAAATAAAAGAATTATCAACTCATGCTAATCCATGTAAAATATTAAATCACTAACTATAAACTCATTCATTATTAAGTTTTGTTTTTATTATATATTTAGATACTTTTTCTAATTTAAACTATAATTTAACTTCTCCATCATTATCCGTAATAGATATAAACTATTTTATTTTAATATTATTAAAATCTAAAATGATAAATGATATACTATGACCACTACTTATATTATTATTAAATTGATCTCTACCTTTAAATATTACATTAATATATTCATCTACTGTATATGTATTTTGTAATAATATTATAGTAGAATATTTAGCTATAGGTTTACCTGAAAGTATATCAATATATTGACTATTTTGAAATATAATATCATTTATATAACAATTAATATATATTCTTCCTTTTATTTTAGGAGGGTATATTTTAGTATTAATAATACCTTTATCATTGGTATATAAAAATAAAATATTATTATAAATACCTGTAAATTCTATCTTCACTAATATAAACTATATAATATGATTTTTATTTTTTGTATATGGTTTTATAATAATCTATACTTCATTATTAATATTATCCAATATAATTGTATTTGGTATTGCGTCTATTGTTGAATTCATAGAAAAATCTGGATATGTTTTTCTAGTCTAATTTGGTAACTTTATATTAATAACCTAATCAAATTTTAACTAACATATAGTATGTAATATTATTCCTTTCTTTATACAGTCATATTCTGATGCAACATTATATGATCATTCATTTTTCTCTAAAGCGATGTTACATGTACTGAATGATACAATACAACTGTTTTCTGCTTCATTCATTAATATTCTTCACTATATTTGGGCAACTATTAACATGTATATTATTTTTTTGATTCATTGTATTCTTGACATTTTATTTTTTACTTAAACTTAAATTTGTATTGTTATAAAATAGATTTTTATTAATAAAATATTCAGATTAAAAATTAAAATAGAATTATAGATTTAATAATAATAATAAAATATATTAACTAATTAATTTATTTTTTATAATAATACTTAAAAATTATAATCGAATATAATAAGAATTAATAAAATATAGAATATAGATAATAGAGATAAAATAATAAATAAAAGATTAAAAGTTTTGTCGTTATAATATAAAATATAGACAGAATATAATATAATAATATACCTTCTTCAATTTCTTCACTTGTTATATCCTAATTCTTATATTTTTCAATTATATTACTATCATTCTAAAATAATTCATTTATTAATTTATCATCTATTCTACTTCCAAAATATAAATATATCGTTATCCCATCATATAATAAATAAATTCCTCCTTTATTAATACTACTTCATTTTAAACTATATACTAAATGATTCTCTATAGGTTCTTCTATGTTTAATAAAATTTCATTTAATTCTATTAAACATGGTCTCATATATCTTGTACATAATTCTATACTTCCTCTTGTTAATTTAAACATATGATATATTCTTTCTTCAATATCTATATCCATATCATAATTAAAACATAAACTCTTTAATGCTCCTAATACTAATATAGCACCTTCTTCATCCATATGATTATCTAACTATTCTATTCTCGCTTTACCTGATACAATCTTATATGTTCTTAATATAGAACTTATACAATCCTATAAAAATGTTCTACTATCCTTAGTACTATATACTCTCATTCTTAATATAGCCCTCTTTAAACATAATGAAAAATAATTTTTTAAATTCATCTCATCATATATCTTCTATAAATAAGTCTATTTCTATATTCTAATATTAATTATTCTTATTCTTCGTTCTCCTTCCTATGTAGTAAATAAAAATGATATCTAAAAATGTGTTCATCTTTCTAAATTATCTATAGACATCTCATATAATGTATTCTTCTCTTTAGTTTTATTAATTGTTATATTGTGAAAATTCTAAAATTCATCATCTTCTTTTATATTAAAACAATATTCAAATCCTATATTCGTATCTTCATTTGCTATTGGAAATATAATATAATTATTAACATGTGATACTGAAGCATATATAGACTTTAACTATAAATAATACTAACATCTTATCTTCATTACAGCCTCTCAATATGTATCTTTAGTTAATACTCTAATAATATCTAATAATAATTTTTTCTAATTTAATTTTGCTAAATTATTATTAAAATTCTTATAATAATAAATATTTCCTCCTGTACCTGATATAATATCCTATAATGTACCTAAATTAATAATTGCAAATTTCTAACTTTCATACTAAGCCTTTATTAAAAATAAATCGATAGAAATAAATCCTTGTGCATAATCTAATATAATTTCCTTTAAATTAACATTTTTAGTATTATATAAAATATTATCATTAGGCGTCTCTAATGACTATATAGGTAAATCTAAATCAAATTTATAAAATCCTTTATTAATATTACTAGATAAAAATAATAATATTTTAGTACCTGTTCCTTTTACTATTTTATATATAGAATTTAATGCTGATATTAAACAATTTTTATTTTCATATTCCATTTCATCTAATTTTTCACAATAATCCTAAATAATATCTATAATTAAATTAATATCATCAATATTATCCTCTATTTCTATAAATAAATCATCAGGAAATGGAATAACTCCTTCCTTATCTTCAACTTCTGTATATGTTATCATCTCTATCTCATCACCTCTCTTTATATAATACTAAATATACTAATTAAATGTAACAAATGATAATTTTATTCCTGTTAATTTATTCTCCTCAAATAGATTTGTTATAGCCTCCTTTATTATGTTTATTAAAGAATTTTCTACATCAAATATTGATCCATTATCTATATTATATCTTAATTTATTTAATAAAATAGAATTTATATCTATTAAAAATATAAACTATGGTTTTGATGGTTGTTTATATAAATATTCTGTTGGCGCAATATAGTCAACAATATCATAATTTAATTCTTTTGGATTCTATAAATAATAATCAGATATTGGATTAACATTATAACATAAATTACAAATATATTGTTTCTAAACTGATATAATAGAACAATATTTATTAATAAACTATGAACATTTCATACATCTTGTTATTGGCTAATTATTTGTATTTATTAATGGTATTTCTTTTTCTGTTTTTTTAAATGGCTATACCATAAATCCAAAATGAATACCTGATCTATCTATATCACTAGGTACAGATACAGAATATGGTGTAGATGAAGTTACTAATTCATCCATATTATCAAAATTAGAATTTGTCATAAAATATTGTGTTATGTTATTATTTTTATCAAAATGGTAATAAAAACAACTACTTGTATTTTTAGTGAAACTAAAATATACCCTTGTATGGGAATAAAATATGTTAAAAAAGATAGTAAAGTATGTTATGTTGCAAATAAGAAAAATTTAAAATTTTTATAGAAAAAAATAAAACCAGTTAAAATAACATGAACAGGTAGTTGAAGAAGAGCAAATAAAAAATTAAATTTAAAAACAACATCTTAGAAAACAAAAATAAAAAGAGATACTATTTCAATGAGACCTATACATGGTTTAAGTGTAGAAGAACATATGAGAAGAAAAAAACCAATAAAAACAGAAACAACTTAGAATGTAGGTAAAATATAGATGAAAGAAATTAAAAATAGAAAAATTAGGGGGAGAAGAAAATAAATTAATTTTATGATTTTTTAATTTTTTATTATAAAAATAAAATGTATAAAATAGAAAAAATATTCTGTACTTCTAAAGCAAGTATTTTATATACAACAAGAAATAAAATAAATTTACCATGCTATATGCCTGTAGCTACTAAAGGTTCAATTAAATCTTTAGTATCTGAATAGATTGAAAAAATAAATTATGATATTATACTAAATAATACATATCATTTAAGTATAAAACCAGGAAGTAAATGAATTCAATAGAATTATAATAGTACACATAATTTTATGAAATGAAATAAAAACATATTAACAGATTCAGGTGGATTTTAGATGGTATCCTTAGTAGATACAATAATAGTAAAAGAAGAAGGTGTTGAATTTAATTTAAAAACTATATATAAAGATATTGAAATAGATAAAATATTATTAACACCTGAACTTTCAATACAATATTAGCAAGAAATAGGATCTAATATTGCAATGGTATTAGATGATGTTGTTAGTAGTGTAAGTAACGATATAAATAGAGTAAAAGAAGCTACATATAGAACAATTAGATGATTAGATAGATGTATTATTTAGCATTAGAAAATAAAAAATAATAAATAGTTATTATTCGCTATTGTTTAGGGTCAATTAAATAAAGAATTAAGAGATTATAGTATAAAAGAAATAATAAAAAGAAAAGATAAAATAGATGGAATAGCTATAGGGGGATTATCGGGTGGAGAAAATAAAGAAAAATTTATAGAGATTGTATAGTATTGTTGTTAGAAATTACCTAAAGATAAACCTATATATTTAATGGGTGTAGGTTATCCAGATGATTTAATTATCTGTAGTTATTTAGGTATTGATATGTTCGATTGTATATATTCTACAAGAACTGCTAGATTTGATTCAGCTTTTACTGATTATGGTAATTTAAATACAAATAAATTAATAAATAGAAATATTTATGATAAAATAGATAATAATTGTTTATGTGATACATGTTTAAATTATAATTTAGCATAGATATGACATATAAAATAGATAAATAAAGAATTATATTGTAATTTAATTTCATATCATAATTTATATTATCTTAAAAAATTAATGGAAAATATAAGAAAATGTATATTGGATGATAGTTTAAATATATTTTTAAAAAATTATTTTATAAAAAAATATAAAAATATTGATAAAATACCAAAATGAATAATAAAAATTATTGGAAATATATTTAAACACTAATCTACATATAATTAAAATTATAAAATATGAATAGTTTTTGAAGTAATAATAAAACAGTATTAAAAATACCTGATAATATAGATGAAACAGAAACAGATATGGAAACAGATACTAATATAATTAAGAAAAAACAAAAAGACAATACTAGTACATTAAATATAACAGAATGAGTTTGAAATACTATATTACCACCAAAAAAAGAAGAAATTATAAATGAAACACATAAATATAGAAAAACTAATGAAAAAATAAAAATAAAACCTATATTTATAGATTTAAAAAATCCAAAGAATATTTGTAAGTATTTTAAACAATATATTAATAGTAAAAATGATATTTCAAATATAGAATTAAAACAAATTTATCCTTATATTAAAAAAATATTAGATGAATTATAGAGTTTAAAAAATTATAAAAAAAATATTAAAAAAATAAAACATAGAGAAAAATATATCTAGACAAGAAAAACAGAAATAATTAATGCATCTATTTAGACAAGAATACATAAAGAAATAGAAATTAAAAGTAAAAATATAGATTTACCTATAAAACCATATTTATATAAAAAATAGGATGAAAAAATAAAAAAGGAAAAATAGAAAGAAAAAAATTAGATAAATATTCCTTCATGATCTAATTTTGATAAAAAAGAAGAAAAGAAATAGGAAGAAATTCAAAATATAAAATAGGAAATTTCTATACCTTCATGATCTAACAATATAACAAATAAAGAAGAGAAAAAAGAAGAAATTAATTAGGAAAAAATAGATATTCCTTTATGGTCTGATATAAAATAGAATAAAGAAAAAGATAAACTTTTTTAGTTTAATAATAAAGAATAGGAAGAAATTAAAAAAGAAGAACTTAAACCAACATGATCTAATTTTATTTAGAAAAAAGAAGAAATTATTAAAGAAAATGAATAGGAAGAAATTAAATCATCTTAGATTAATATTATTAATAAAGAATAGGAAGAAATTAAAAAAGAAGAACTTAAACCAACATGATCTAATTTTATTTAGAAAAAAGAAGAAAATACAGATATAAAACAAGAAACATTTATACCATCATGAGGTAATATAGAAAAGAAAAAAGAAGATATTAATGAGATTAAATAGGAAGAAGAATATAAACCAACTTGAAGTAATTTTAATAATGGAAATTTTCAAGAATTTAATTTTATGAATAATAAAGAATAGAATATTGACAATAATATAAAAAATTATAATAAACAACAATTATCTCCAGTAATTAAACCATAGAAATTTAATTGATCTAATGAAGAATAGAATAATGTCAATAAACAAAATAATAATAATAGTTTATAGGATACTACATAGAGTAATAATAATATATTTTCTTTTTCTGATAATTAGAATAAAGAATAGCAAAATAATAATCAATAGAATAATAATAATTCTAGTAATTCTAGTAATTTAGAGAGAAGAATATTTAAAGCTAGAAGAAGATATTAAATATTTAATATTTTATTAAATTATGATTAATTTTTTCTATATTAATATATAATTTTTGATTAGGAATAAATTTTATATCGAAATCTAAAGGAAATTTTATAATATATATTGGATTATTTATATTACTAAATGTATCATGAATAAAACCAAAAAATAGACCATTTTCTGTATATACTTCAGTATCTTTAATAAATATTTTATCTTTAATTTCAGGAATTACTAATATAATATTTTTTATTTTTTTCTATATTATACCAAAAAAATTTAAATTTTTTTTATCTATATTAGTATTAATTAATTTATTATAATTTTCTATTAGTAATTTATTATCTTTTTCTTCAGAAATAAATAAATCATCAAAAGATTCTAAAGAGTCTATTTCATTTTCTTCTATATTTTTATTATCTGAATCTGAATCTGAATTAATTATATTTATATTTTTTATTATATTTTGATTTATTGATTTATTATTAGTAGATAAAATATTTTTTATTTTTTCAATATCTTCATCCATTTGTGTTATATATGTATAATTTACATATAGAATAGAATAAAAAAGTCTATATAACTAATATTGAACATAAGAATATAGAAAATGAAGCAACAATAGAAAATTCAAAAAATAAAATTAGATACCATGTAGGTTTAAAAGAAAATAATAGAATAGAATTAGTTTCTGGATATATAGAATAGAATAATGAAATTTTTGATTATTTATTAATAGAAGTAGATAATAACAATAATTCATATGGATATAATACACAAGTTATAGATTTTACTATATTACCTATAGAAATAAATGAAGAAAATTAGAAATAGAAAATATCAAAATCTATATAGAATATTAAGAAAAAATATTAGATATAGAGTGAAAAATTAAAGAAATCTGAAAATATAGGATAGTTTTCATTATTAAATAAAATAAATAAAGATAATGAAAATATTGAAGAAATAGAAGAAGATTATATTAATACTAGTAGTTATGAAGAAGAAGATATAAATAAAATATAGGAAGAATTATTATAGGAAAAAGATGATGAAGAAGAAGATGAAAGTATTGAACTATTAGTTGAAGATGATTATTCTAGTTAGAGTAGTGGAGTTAAGAAAATAAAGATTGTTTCAACAATATATAAAAAAGTAGAAGATATGATTGTAGAATTAGTATCAAATAATAAAATAACATTAGAATAGTTATTAGAACATTTAAAGAGTAAAATGGAAATGAATGAAAATTTAGCAAATAATATAAAAGAAATATTAGAACATAAAATTGAATTATATATAGAAAATGGCGATAAATTCTTAAAATTAAAAACTCATAAATAAATTTTTATTTAATTTTATATTTAGAAATAGAATTTATATTAATGGTCATCATTATTTAATAATACTAAAATAATTATATTTTTATTATTAATGTTTTTAAAATATACGATAATAATAAAAATATAATTATTAATGTTTTTAAAAAATATATGTTTATTAAAAAGATTAAAAAAATAATTTAAAAATAAAATAAAATATAAACATGTTTAAATACATAAATAAATTTTTGTGTTAATGATATTTGATATGTATTTATTAATAAAAGTAGTAGGACTACTATTACCAATATTATCCATAATTTTATTTATATATAAAAGGTGAATAAAAGATTCAATTATGATTATTGAAATAAAGTGCCACAAAAAGAAGGGAATTCCAGTATTGATGAATAAACTTAATGAATATAACTTAGGAACTGTTATTAATATTGAAAATGTACTTGATGTTATTCATGGTGATGAGATGCAAGTATATTATGTTTAGTTAGTAAAAATATTAACTTTAAGAAAAAAAGAACCTGAAATAAATAAATTAATAATAGAATAGGATTAGTAGGATGATCATTCATATATAGACGCAATAGTTGTAAAAGGATTTTTAAGTATTTTTTTGAAATTTTTATATAATTCCAAACTAAAGCAAATGGATAAATAAATTGTTTTTATTTTATTAATTTTTTACGATTTATTTTTATATCATTTATTTCTAATTCTATAATAGTTTCTATTTTATTTAATAAATCCTATTTCACTTTTAATACTGTGATTAAATCTTGTTTTTTTAATCTAAATAATTTACATTTACTAACTGTTATATAACTATATAAATATTTATTATTTCATAAATTATTATGACCAAATATATCTCCGGATTTATATATTTTAATATTTTTCTTTATATTTTCATCATATAATACAACTGTTCCTTCTAATATTATATATAAATAATTTATTTTTTTATTGAATTTTATTATACATTTGAATATATTTATATATTTAACAATAGATTTTATTATGATAAATCTTAAAAATCAAATATCATCTTTAATAATATTAAAAAATGAACTTTTAGATAATTTATAGTGAAAAAATAATGTTAAAAAATTTTGACTCATATATTCTGGTAATTCATATATCATTGCTTTTAATATTTTATATTTTTTTATTTCAGATTTTCTATGTCAAACATTTACTAAATATTTTATTATTTTATCTGAATTATCTTTATCTAATTCAGTTTCATTAAATATATCTATAATATAATCTAATTTATTTTTTATTTTTTCTTCATCTACTTTTAATTTCTATAATCCATTTATTAAATTAGCTATAAATATAGCTAGTAATATATTTGACATTAATAATAATATACAAAATACTAATACTTCTATAAATGTAATGGGTATTATTTCACCTGATCCTAATGTAGTAACTGTAATAATAGCTCAATATACGGAAATTGAATATCTATAATATCATATATTGATATCCATATTAGATCTCAAATCTTTTATATTTTTTAGTCAATTATTTTCTTTCTATTCAATACTTAAAAATGCGAATATACACCCAAAATACTAAATAATAAAAATGATAAATAATATATTTCTTATTATCTATTGATATAAATTATTATAAATTAGTATCATTATATATTTTTCAATTAAAAAATATTTTGATAAAATAAATATTCCTCTTAAAAATTTAATACCTCTTAAAAATACCATATCATATTGAATTATTTTTTCTATTATTAAAAAAATAGTATATATAGGTAATAGAATAAATATTTTTTTAAAATTTATTATATTAAAAAATGCTATTATAATAATCTATTTATTATTATAAGTTGAATAATATAAATAAGTACAAAAAACATTATAAAAAATTAATAAAATTGATAAAATTATATCTTCTATTATATGGTATATTTTACTTTTTATAAAAACAATTGTTAATGGTAAGAATCAAATTAAATATAAAAATATTATTATAATAAGTATAATTTTATTTTTATTATAGATAACACTTTCTAGTTCTTCATCTTTTTGATTAATATCTATTCATTCTTCTTTTAATAAAGAAACATTCATTTTTAATTTTAGTGTTTATTTTTTAGAAACCAATTGTTTAATAATGTTTAAATAATTTTCTGATAATTCTTTAATTATATTTGAAAAATTATTATTTCTTATAATTTTTAATATTTCGATAATTTTACTTTTAATTTTTATATTTCTTTTTTCTATAAAAAGATCTAATAAATATATTAGATTAATAGATAATTTTTCTTTATTTACTTCTATATTTTCAAATATTTTCAATATCTAATTATTATAAATATCTAATTTATATATCTAAATAATATAATGTTTTAACTAGATATCTGAAAATAATATTTTTAATAATTTTTTTATATTTCTATTTATATTTTTATTAGATAATATAAATAATAAAAATTTAAATAATTTTTCTTTATTTTCTTTATTATATTCATCAAATAACTAATAAAAAACATCTAATAATATTTCGTCTATATCAATAAACAAATCATTATTTGATATATCAATAAATTTATATATTCATATTTTTGATAATAGATAATATATCTAATCTCTATTATTTAATAATAAAATAATATTTTTTAATATAGTTATATCATTTATGAAAAAAGATATTTTTTCTATTATTCTATTTAAATTATTATTCTATTTCAAAGAATATTTTAAATAATTTTTTCATATTTTAAAGCTATTACAATTTTCCATATATTTTTCTATATTCTATAAAGTTATTATTTCATTAATATTATAATTTGTATAAATATTAATTTTAAAAAATAAATTTAAAATATCATAGTTAATTTCAATATTTTTTAAATAATTTATATCTTTATTATTTGTATATTTCATTTTATAATATATAAGAGATGTATTTATTAATTGATTATTAGTAAATTTTATTTGATTTAAAATATTATATTTTTTAAAATGTTTTATATAATAAAATAAAAATAAATAACTATTTTCTATATAAAAACCATTATTTATATAGAAAAATACTTGTTCTATTCATTCAATTATTCAATTATTATTTAAAATATCTATATTAATAAGAATTTTTATTATTTTATTATATATATTTTCATCCATATTATAGTAATTAGGAACTATTTTCTAAATAATTTTTAATATAATATCATCATATTCTTTATTATTTTTTATAGCATAATCTAATACTAAATAATATTTATCATTATAATAACTATTTTTTGATATGTATAAAATAATTTTTAATAAATCTTCTATTATTTCATTATTTAAAAAATTTATTCCTATATAAAATAACTAAATTTGATTTCATAAACTATAATTAATATTTTTAAAATAAGGAATAATTTCATTTTCTAAAGAATTATTTTTAACAAATTTAACAAAATCATCTACTTTACAGTTAATATTTATAATAGTATAAAATATTTCTTTAAAATTTTTAATATTAAATTCATATTCTATAAATAAATTATTAGTATTTACAAATTCTGTATTATTAGGTTCTAGAAAATTTTCTATTAAAATTTTTTCAATATTTATATTACAGGCTATTTCATCATCGATAACTATTTTATTATCTAAAAATAAATTATATTCTTTTATAAGTTTAAATATTGTATAATAAATAAATTGATTATAAATGGAATTATTTTCATCGCAGATAGTTAAGCAATATAAATGTTTTGCTAATATGTATATATCAAATAATATTTTATTATTAAATGGGATAGTTTTTATAAAATTTTTATATAATAATATCTATTTTAATATAAGAATTATACAATAAAAATTAGCAAATATTTCTGAATAATTTTCTTTTATTTGAATACTAAATCTAGAATCTTCTATAAAAATCTATAAAGAATTTATAAATAATATAAGATTATTAAATAAAGACAATAAATTTTTATTATGAGATAAGTTTAAAATATTACATGCTAAAATAGAAATTTTTATATCATTAGAATATATTCAATCATATATAAAATTTATTATTATTTTACTTTTAGATTCTACATAACATGTGTATAAAATATAGAAAGAATTTATATTAATATCTGTAATATAAGGAATAATATTATCAAATAACAACATTTTCTATTCAAAATTTAATAATTTTATAAATTCTTTTATTATATTTTGATCTTTTATACTTAATACAATATAATTTATCATTGTTAAAATTAAATAATTTTTATCTTTAATATCATTAAAGAAAAGAAGTAAAAAATATAATACAATATTATGAACATATTTTTTATCAATAGAAATTTTATTAAAAAGAAAGATAATATTACTCAATTTAATTTTTTGTATATTTTCTAATTTATTATCTAAGTTTAATAATTTTTCAGATGTTTTATTTATTTTCATATATTCATATAATTTATTACTGTAATATAAATAATCAATATTTGTATCATCTAAATTTTTAAAATATTTTATAAACTATTGTTCATTTTCTATGAATAAAATAAAAAAATTTTTATTAAATAATTTTCTATAATTTTTTTCTAATAAAATATATATTGATTTATGCTTAAATATATCTAATAAACTACTAATGTTAAGTATAATATTAACATTATAATTAGAATATTTTTTATTTTTAATAAAATCAATTATTTTATTAAAATTTATGTTTAATTGTTTAATATGATGTATAGATTTCAATAATAAATTATATAAAATTTCTGTTTTAATTTCTATATTATTTTCTAATATATTAATTAAGAATAATTTTAATTCATCAATAAGATTTTTAATAATAATATTTCACAATAAAATTAATAAATTCTAAAATTCTAATGAGATATGATTATTTTCATTATTTAAGAAAATAAAAAATTCATTTAATTTTTTATTTTTTTTTAATTCTAAATAATATTTTTCAATATTTTTATTTTTTATATAAATAATTAATTTTTTTAGATTCATATAAAATATCTTTATAATAAAACAAAACACAAAAATATTATTATTTAATTATTTTATAATTTGATTATGATCATCATCATCATCAATTGAATACATATCTAATTCAAAATCTTTTTTATGAAATTTTGTAAAATATATAAAAAGACCGACACCTAGCACAAGTAAAAATAAATAAAAAAATAACGTTAAAGATTTATACAGTAAATCGATAGTATCATCTCTTTCATATATTTTTTTCATTAGATCATTTTTAGTAGATTTTAATGTAGTTTGCTATACTTTTATAAGATTTTCTAATTTTTCTTGATTACTATTATTATTTAATTCCTATATGATTTTATCTTTTTGTTGTATTTTAAAATTTAAATTTGATATTATATTTTGTAAATTTTTTATTTGTTTAGTATAATCATTAGATAATATTTGAGCATTAAGATCTGCTATAGTATTATTTAGATCAAAGATTTGATTCTAAAAATTCATATTTTTAGTTTTTTCTTTTAAAATATTTTCATTTAATATAGAAATATTATTCTAAGTATTTTTATAAATATTTAATAATTCTTGATATTTTAAATTTTCTTCATTTATTTTATTATTTAATTCTACTATATCTGATTCTAAATTTATTATTTGTTCATTATTTAAAATTAATTGTTCTTTATTTTCTTTATTTTCTAAATTAATATTATTGATCTAATTATTTAAATTTTCAATTTCTAAAAGATTATTTTGATTAATATTTTCTTTATTTTCTACTTCTGATTTTAAATTTTCTATTAAATTTATTATTTTTTTATAAAAATTATTACAATTTAATATACAAGATTGTTTAATCTGATCCATTTTATCATAATCAGTAATTGATTCTGACTATTCGATACAATTATTAGAGCATTGTGAATAATAATCTTCTATAGCGATTGTAATATTTTTAATAGAAATATCTAATGTATTAATAAATGAAAAAATATATATAAAAAAATATAACATTTGAATTTATGTATAAAATAAAATAATATTTTTTATAATCAATTTTTATTATTATTTTATTATATTCCGTTTAAAGAATTAAAATAATAATTTAAATAATAAATTATTATTAAAAAAATATAAAAAAATCAAAATACATATAATTTTATAATGAAAGAAAAATTTTATATATCTATTATAACTGCATTATTTTTAATCATTATAGGATTAATGTTTTATCTTTTATATTTTATACCTAAGAAATTTAATGCAATTAATAAAAAATATATAGATTTATAGGATAGTTATCAAAATTTAGAAAATAATATAAATTTAAATAAGAAAGAATTTGGATTAAAAGAACAAAATTATAATCAATAGATAAAAAATTTAAAATTGAGTTTAATTAATAAAAAACAAAATGAAAAGACACTTACTGAATATATAGAAAAATTAAATGATACATATAAAATAAATGATAAAGATAAAAAAATATATTATGAAACAAAATAGACATGTATTAACTAGGATGAAGAATATTTAATTAATACTAATAATTCCGATCAAGAAATTAGTAACTTAGATATTAATACTAATAAAAATAAATTACCTAAATCCAATGCAAATAATATATATAAAAAACGTATTTTATAGTCTGTTATAAATAAATTAGATAATGTTTCAGAAAATAATGAAAATATATCAAGCGGATATACAGATATAGATGATGATGATGAAGATGAAGAAAAAATAAAAAAATTATTGGAAAAAAATAATATATTACATTAGATAATTATAAATAATAGAGCAATAATAAAAAATTTAGTAAATAAAGTAAATACATTAGAGAAATCTTTTAATAAATTGCCAAAAGAAGAAAAGGAACTTTTAATAATAAATTATGAAAATAAAATAAAAGAATTAAAAGATATAATAAAAGAAAAATGAGAAAAAGATACAGATACTATAATTAATATGCGTAATGAATTAGAAAAGAAGAAAAAAGTTGAGTTAGAAATTATAAAAAATGATTATGATTCAATGAAAAAATAGTTAAATAAAGATAAACTAGTATTTGAGGAGGAAAAAACAAAACATGAATTAGCATTTATTGGATATGATTTAGATTTAGTTAAATTTAAAGAAAAAATTAGTATTCTTGAAACTAAAAATAAAAAAAATTCCGATAAAATAATATATTATTTAAAAAAAAATATTAAAGAAAATGAAAATACAATAGATACTTTAAATAAACGTTTAGATGAATGTACTATACATAATATAAAATTAGCAATAATATCGAATTTAATTGCTAATCCATATTATAAAACAGAATTTATTTCGCATAATTATGGACATTAGAAGCCTGAATATAGAAAAGTTTATGAAAAATTATAGGAAATTGTTAGAAAAGCAATGTCAAATAAAAGTAATAAAAATTTATTTATTGAACTTGAAAATGAAATAGAAAAAATTAAATTAGAAAATGAATAGAAAGAGAAAGATGAAGATTTAGAAAATGAAAATGAATTAGAAAATGAATAGAAAGAAGAAGAAGAAATTAAATTAGAAAAAGAAGAAGAATTAAAAAAATAAAATAGATATAAAAAATGAAAAAAGAGACATATAAAATTTATTTATTAATTTTAAAATTTTTGAAAATTAGTTTTAATTTTAGATTTTTTCTTCTTTAAAATTTAGATATATAATTAAATAAATAAACCTAATACTATACCAAAAGATATAATTATAATATATGAAAAATAATAACTTTCTGAACCTATAATATGTATTCTATTACTAAATCCTCCACTTCCTGTAATAGGACCACCAGCTACTGAATTATAATGAGGATTACCTACTAATTCCGTACTTACTCCCAACTAACTACCAATTTCTACACCTGCTTCATAATCAAATATAAGATAGTATTCTCCTTCTTCGTGTATTCTATAATCATCTCCAAATTTACCGTAAGCTTCTCCTTCTGAAACATTTGATGCTCTATTGATTGATTGTTTATATGATTTTAATAGTACTAATTTAGGTCTATCAAACTATAAAGGTAAACATCTTATTCCTGATGAAATTACTGTTAATCCTGATCCAGGATTATATCCTTTACATGATATTGTACATTTTAGACTCTATTTAGGTCTTAACATAATATCTCCGGAAACTCCTTTTCCACATGATAATACAGAATCTACTGTTGGAACTCCACCTATTAAATAAATTATTCCTTTCTAATTAGGACCTATTACTTTAGAACTTGATGTTCTACAATGTGCTTTAATTGTTAATGTTTCAGTTAATTCTCTATTTTCATCTATGCCTCTTAATGTACTCTATGTTACCCTAAACTAAAAATGATACTAATTTGCTGTCGGTGGATTATTTTCAGTACCAGGAATAACTTCTACATATTTATTATTACTTATAGTAAAATCACTTTTTTGAGCATAACATTTATTTATTCCTTTACATATATAACTAATAATACACTTATATAACAATCCTGGTACTATAACTTTCTATCTTCTTGTTTTTCTATCATCTATTCCTGTTGGTAAACAATCTACATATGATTTTTCTGCTATAGGACATCCTAGAAAAAAGCTTCTACTTATTGCTAACTATTGTCCTTTCTCTGTATTTATATTACAAATAAATAAATAGATTAAAATTCAATTAAAATATAAAATATTAGACATCTAAATTTGTTTTTTAAAGATATAAAAATCCTATATTTATATTATCATTTTTTAAATTACTTTTTATTATTTTTTATTATGGAATATTAAATATAAGTAAAATTAAATTAAATTAAAATTATTTATTTATTATTATTATTTTAAATATATATTTTATTTTTTTACTATAATAAAAAATAATTTATGTAATCCGAAATATACATAAAATAATTAAAAATCAAAAAAATTATTTTTTTATTTTTTTAGTATTTAATAACTAATAAATTTCATTATATAAATCTTTATCTATATTCTATAATAAATTTAATAAAAATTTAATATCTCCCTATGTTAACTAATTTAATTTTTTATTTCTTATATTTTTGGTATTTCATTTATTAATATTATTTCCATATTATCTATTTCTTCTAATAAAATTTTATAATTTTCTTTCATATTCAAAATTATAATTTCTTCTATTGCTTCTTTATTAACATTTTTTATCTTTTCTATTTTTCCCATAATATATATAATATATACTCACAAAAATTAAATAAAATAAAAAATTAAAAAATTATTTATCTAAAAATTTTTAAAAGTCGAAATCCTAAAAATTTTCTGGCTAATCTAATTCAAATTTTCCCTTTTCTTTCTATTTACTTCCGTATATATTAAATAATGATCCTCCTATTCCTAAATGCATAAAAAATGTAAATGAAATCATAAGAATATATATAGGATAGTATAATGCTCAATCACTACAATCAACATCTAAAACTAAATTAGAAAAACTCTACTATGTTGTATCAAAACTAGTTTTCATAACACTTCCGGTTGTTAATTTTTCAAATATTCCTGGACATTGTCCAAGCATTATTCTAAATGTTTCTAATCCATATTTTATCATTAAAAATATTATAACTACTGCCATGAAAATATTTAATGTACCTCCTATTATACATAATATTGGAAATTTTTTATTGGCTAACCCTACACCTAAACATGAAAAAATTATGGAAAATATAGTTATACAATAACCAAAATAAATACCCATTATTTCTGTTGTCCTTGGTGGTATTAATACAAATACAAATAATGAACCAATAGTATTGATAAAATTAAGAATAGTTAATAAAATTATTAATATTTTCATTATATGTACTTTGTATAATCGTATTTTTATATATGATTTTCAATATAATATTTATGTTCATTTATTTAATAATTTTTCAGCATTTATAGCATAATTTTCACTTTTATTCTACATCTATTCTGATGCTATCTAAGCATCTTTAATATTTTTCTAATATAATTCTAAAGTATTATTTGTTTTTTTATTAATACTGTTAGATATATCTATTACGCCTTCTTTTTCTAAATGTGAAAATAATGAAAATTTTTTATATTTACATCAACAATATTTAAAATTAATTTTCTAAATACGATTTTTGATACTCATCTACATAAATTGTCTTTTTTGTTGTTTATTTTTATAATAAAAATTAAAACATAATAATTCTATATTTGATAATAAATATAAATTTAATGATTTTTTTTAATATTATTTTATATTCACTTAAAGACAATGTAGTTTTTATTTTTATCATTTTTTCTTCTTCTAAATTAGAAACAAATAAATTATTTTTATTAAAATAATAAATTAAAAAATTTTTCTTATATGATATTATTTTAATATTTTCTACAGTTGTAATAAATCTTTTTATTAATATTATTTCGTAATTTTTATTAATCTAATATAAATCAACAGAATCATCAAATACAACAATAATTTTATCTTTTTTATATTTTAATTTTTTAATTTTTTTATTAAAATTTTTTAATTTTTTTGTCAATTTCTAATTTATTATTTTTAAATATAAATTATAAATTTCTATATTTAAATCTTCAAACTAAATAATAATCATTTTATGATTAAATAAAAATAATTTTCCACAGAATATTATTTTTTTATCGTTAAAATCTATATTCTTTTCTATATTACTTTTATTTAAAATAAATAATTTTAACTAATCATAAAAACATATAAAATAAAAACTAATTTTTCTTTTAACAAATAAAATTTCTGTTATAATCTATTTATGATTTTCTAAATATATTGTTTTGATTTTATTTATTTTATAATTAGGATCAAAACAATAAAATACTCTATAAGGTATATTTAATTTTATTATTATAATTTTTCAAATTATTTCAATTGATATAGGAAAAAATATTGTACCTATTAAATCCATATCTAAAAAATTTTCCTAATAAAAATAAAATATTTTCTATTTATTAAATAACATTATTTTTATTACACCAGTATTTTCTCCTGTAAATAAAATATTCATTATTTTCTTTTTATTATTCATTATAAATTTTTTATTTTCTAATATCTAAAAACATGTAATATCTTTATAATTTAAAAAAATAAATTTTTCTATATTTTTCTTAAAATTTATATAAATATTATTATCCTATATATGCATATATTCTATTTTTTTACTTTTTATATTTAAAATATTTTTAGGAAATTTATCTTTTACCTATAAATATTTTATGATTAGATTATATTTTTTTATTTCACCTAATGCTAAATAATACAAATTATTATTTTCTTTTTGATAAACTAATCTAATAAACTATTTCTATTTATCATATGAGATTATATCTTTTATTATTATTTTTGATTCATTTTTAATTTCAATTTCTTCTATTTTATATAGATTTAATTCTATCATATGAATATTACTTTTATTATCTAATAATAAAATTTTATTTCTATTTAATCAAATAATTTTAATAATATTTTTTAATTCGTAAATATTGAAATTTTTTGTTAATATATTATAAATAAGCAAAGGGCCATCATTATAATAAATAACAATAAATTCATTATCTGGAGAATAATATTTTAATATTTTTATATTTTTTAATAATTTTAATGTCGTAGTTGCTTTTATTATAAATTTATAAAATATTTTTGCTTCAATATTATAAAAAAATACATTTCCATGATTTGTACCTAAAATTAAAATTTTTTCTTTATCTGAAATTAATAAAGCCTATTTAATTTTCTCTTTTTGATTAGAAATTAATGTATTTTTTAATAATATTCCGAGAGAAATTGATATTGTAATTAATCTATTATTTTTTGTTATAACATATAGAATTTTATAATTTTCAAATATATGTATATATTTTATTTTATCATCAGGTTCTAATTCTAAATGTATTGTTTTATATCAAATAAATCTATATGTAATTATTATCTAATTACTTTCTGTTGATATAACTAATGTTTTCAAATTTATATTATATAAATAGTATTTTATTTTTGAATTTAAACTAATATTATAAATTTTATTTAATGTTTCTGGAATTCTTTTAATATCTCATAATTCAAAGCTCATTTTTAATAAAAAAAATTTCTTTAAATAATAAAACACAAATATAAAAATATGTCTTTAAAAAATCAAAATAACATAGAAATATTTAAAAGAAGTTTAGATAAATTATTTTTTAATTCAAAACCTATTATAGATGATTTAACAAATATAGCAATTTCTTTAGAAAATAATGGAAATGAAGTAGCTGATATATTAATAGAATATATAATAAATAAATATGCAGATATGAGAATTTATCATATTTTATTAATAGATTCTATAATTAAAAAAAATAATAAATTTGCAATATTTTTTACACCATATTTATTTGGAATTATAATAAGTACATATAAATTATCTAAATTAGAATATACAAAAGACTTATTAAAAAAAATAATTGAAAGTTGAAGAGTATTATTTTTATTAGATGAGGATATATTAAATATTATTGAATAGAATATGGATATGGAATATAATATAAAAGAAGAAAATAATAATAATAATAATAATAGTATGATAGAATATATTAAATAGATAGAAAATAAAAGTTAGAAAATAAAGGGATTAGATGAATATATTCCTTTATTATATAAATCGCTAGAAGAAAATGATAACAATAATTTTAATTATTTAGTTTCTAAAATAAATAAAATATTAGAAAATACTATAGAAATAGATAATTTATAGGATAGAAATTAGGTGATAATAGATAAATATTTAGATAGAGAAAATAAAAAATTACAAGGAATTAGCAAAAATTTATTTTGTTAGTAGTGTGGATTAACATTTTATAATAAGAATGAAGAGATATAGCATGTAGATAATCATTTTTCTATTAATAATAGATATATTAAAAATTTTCCTAATTCTTAGAATAATTGAAAATATTATTTACATTTATTAAATTAGAATGAAAAAGAAATAAATAATTATAGAAAATATTGAAAAATAAATGAAAATTTGAATGAAAAGGAGTTTATTTATTTAAATAAATCATAGAAAATATTGAAATTTAAAGGAGAAATAAAAAATATTATAATTGATGAAATAGAAAAGCTAATAAAATGTTATTTTTGTTAGAATGATATGGAATAGATATATAATTAGGATTTAGAATGTTGGGAATTACAAGATTCTATGTATATAGATTTTTATGAAGATAATAATTAGAAACAATTAATATCACATTATAAATGTTATAATAAGTTATTAAATTAATTAAATATTTTAATTTTTTTAAAAAATTTGTTTAATGAATTCAAAAAATAATTAATTAATAATCAGAAATATAAAAAATAAAAATATTAATGATGATATTACTGAACTTATCAATATTGGATTAATTTCGTAATTTTTTATAATTAAAAATTTTTGATTTTTGTATAATATATGAGTGTAATATATTGCAAAAATTGATAAGCAAATTGAAATAATAAATGTGATATATAATAATATTTTTTTAATAGATAAACTATTTTTTTCTAATTTTTTAGATAAATTTCGTGTCATTCTTCTTTTATTAGTATTAGGTGATATTGTCTATTTTTTATTATTAGAAATATTAATTGATTTTTCTGTTATAGAATTGTTTATTCAATTCGAACTCTAATTTATTGATATTTTTTTCTTTTTTAATAAATCTGTTTTTTTAAATAATTCTTTATTTTTTATAAATAAATCTAATATTTCTTTTTTTGTTATTTTTTGATGTAATTCTTTTTGATTTATTATATTTTTCTTTAATAAAATATTTAATAATTTTTCTTTTGTATTAAACTATACTAAATTTTTTAATGTTTTTATTTTTTCTTCTTTATTCATTTTTTTATAATTTTCGTGTTTGTATATAAAATAATATTCATTTTTTTATAATTTTATCAATAAAAATTTATTTTTTAAATTAATTTATTAAAAATAATTTTTGAAATTTTCAACATATAACAATAATATTATTAAAAAATAAATTTAATATATTAATTGATGAATAATACGATAAAAATGTAAATAAAATATAAAAATATTGGTATAAATATATTTATTAATTTTAAAAAATTATTATAGAAATCAAAAATAAAGTTAAAATAATATTATATACAATAATATAATAAAAATTCTAAATTAAATAAAAAAAATCTTTATCTGGTTTTAATATTTTAAAAAATAATAGAGTTAAAAATTAATTATTTTATATTATTTTTGATATTTATTATAAATCTAGTAATTCTTAAATCAATTTAAATAAATATTTATTAAAAATATATTAATATTTAAAAAATAATTTTTTTTTCAAATTTTAAATTTTGACTTTTCAACTATTTTTCATTCTAAATAATACTACATGAAAATCTATTTTATAAAAATATGAATAATTATTAATAGAAATAAATTTATATCTATTTATTTTTATATTTTTTAATAGTAGAATTTGTATTTTTTTAATTATAAAGTAATTTTTAAAATATTTTAGTATTATAAAATTTATTAATTAATATAATTAAGTATTATTATATATATGTATTTATTATTTTAAAAATGAAAAATCATTTAATAATATAATTTTTTTATAATTTAAAAAACTAACTAAGAAAAAATAGAAAAAAATATTATAAATATATACCGATTTATTATAAAATAAAATATATAAAAATATTTTATAAATAGTATTTATTTTATATTATAAAGTTGACATAAAATATTCATGGTTAATAAAATAAAAAATTTAAAAAACCTTATAATAACTATTATATTTACAATATTAATAAAAAAAATAATTTTAAAAAGTAACACCAGTATTATATATGAAAATAAATTTGAGATGTTAAAGGAAGATATTAATTTATTAAAAAATAGTTTAGACAAATTAATATCAGAAGGTTTAGATAAAATGGATGAAAGTAAAAATACTATAGAAATATTAAATAATTTAGTTTTTATTGAAAATTGAATTGGATTTGACAATAATGCTAATATAAAAAATATAGATAAAAAAAATATTCAAACATTAGAAGAATTTATTATTACCTTTAATAGATTTTATAGTAAAGTTTCAAAAATTGAAGTAAATAATAAAAAATTAAGCGATATAATAAAAGAAATAAAAACTAAATTAAAAAAATATAAAAAAAGAAATTATTTAACAGATTTATATAATAAAATAGTATATGATGAATCTAATAAAATAGAAAATGATCTTAATAAAATAAATGAAGAATATATTAAAAATCAATTAATTATAAAATGAAATGATGATCTAACTGATATTCAAAAAGAATATTTTATAAAAATTGAATTATTAGATGAAATGATAGAAAATAATGAATTATCAAAAGAAACATGATTATATATTAAAAATGAAATACAAAAATAGGTTATATCAATATCTAATTGGCATAATTATAAAGAAAATGAATAGAAAATAACAATAGAAAATAAAACTTTAAATGATATAATAGATAAAGATAAATTAAATAATGTAAACAATGACCTAATAATAAAAATAATAGATAAAAATTTTAGTAATTGAATCGATAATATAATAAAGGATCTATTTAATAAATATATATTAGAAAATAAAATAAATTGAAATAAATATTTTTGATAGTAGTATATAGATTTATCATCAGCTTTTAAAAATGAAATAAAACAAATACAAAAAGAATTAAATGAATTATATAATATAATACATACTATTAATCAATTAGATAGTTTTAATATTTTAAAAATATGATGATTTTGAGTCATTATTATTAGTTTATTATTATTTATTATTATTTTATTATATATAAAAATTATATTAAAAAAAATTTAAAAACTATTTAAATAATTATTTATAACTTTTTAAATTATTAATAAAGATTTCTAAATAATTATTTAAATTTTATACAATCAACAAATATTAAACAATTTTATATTATAATATTTTTATTATAAAAATCATATTATTTATAAAAATTAAAATAATTGACCTAAGTTTTATGTTTAAAAATACAATATATAAAATTAAAATAATTTTATTAATTTATACTTATTTAATATTTTTATATTATATTATTATAGAATATAAAAATTAAATTCGGATGAATCAAAACATTTTCATTGATAAATATAAAATTACATAAAATTACAATGAAAAATATTAAAACTATATTTTTTATTATATTAATAATAAACATAAAAAATAATAATTTAGAAGAAAATGAATTTAGATTATTAGAACACGAAATTAAATTATTAAAAGATTATTTAAATAAAATAATAAACGAAGGCTTAAATAAAATACCTGAGAAATGAATAAAAGATATTAAAATTTTAAAAATAATTGAATATTACATAGATTGAACTGGATTTAAATCTAAAAACAAAACATCCGATATAGAAAATTACTATAATTTTATTATAAAATTCGATAATTTTTATTTTAAATTTATAAAAATTAGATCAAAATTAGATGAAGAATTATTAAAAAATATAGAAGATTTTAGAATTAGATTAAATAAATATGGAAATGAAAAATATATGTTGAATTTATTTGAAAAAAAATATAAAAATGAATTAAAAAAAATTAATTATAAATTAATAATAAAATATAAAAATAAAATAGAATTAGAATTAGAAACAAAACAAAATATGGAAAATAAAATACAAAAAGGATTCTATAATAACAAATGTAATATATAAAAAACTTTTAAAAGATGATAAAACTGGTATATATAAAAAAGATATTATAGAAGATAAAATAAAAGAATTAATATATAATATAAAAAAAGATAATGAAAAAGATAATAAAACAATAATTAATATATTAGAAGATATAATAGATGAGGAAATAATAGATGAAGATATAATAGATGAGGAAATCCATATTTTAGAATCAAAAATAAAAAATAAAATACCAATATGAAAAAATGAAATAATAATCGATATATTTTTAAAATTTTTATTAAATGAAGAATGTGAACCTATGATTCAAAATATTTTAAATATAATAAATTCTTATAAAATAAATTTAAACAAAATGCAAATAAGATTAAATAAAATATATAAATCAATATCCAGATTTTATCTTAATAAAAAAATAAATATTTTAAAAAAATGATGATTTTGAATTATTATATGTATTTTTTTATTTATTATCATTATGACAATAATTACAATTATAATATATAAAAATTTAAAATATAAATAGTTAAACTCAGATAATAAATAGTTAAAATCAGATAAATATTATAAATAAATATATAAACTATAATTTAAAAATATTTTTATTTTAAATTTAAGTTAAATACATTTATTATATAAAAGAATATTATTCTATAAAAAATAAAAAATTTTATTATAAGTATATAACTTTTTTAACTTTTTATTATTATTTTCAAATTTTTTTATTTTAGATTTTATATATCTGAGTATTATTAATATAATAAAAGAAATATAATAAATATGAAATATATAATAATATTTTATATTTATTTTAATTAAATATATATTATTTAAATATTTATTAAAATTATTAAATAAATTCAATAATAATATTTTTTAGTATAAATATTAATTTTTAATAATAATCCGAAAATTAAATATATGTATTCACACATAAAAATGTACTTAATAATAATAGTTTTAATAATAATTCTTACATATTAGAATAACAAAATAAATAATATTTTACAAGAAATTAAAGAAACTGAAGATACATATTCAACTTCAATGAAAATAATGAAAACATGTTTAGTAAAAACAAAATGAACAAATAAAAATAAAATAATAAAGTAGTTATTTTTTATATTTCCTATTATATATGATGTTTATATTATATATAAAAGAAATATTGATATTACATATAAAAAAAATTATTCAGATAATTAGTTATTATTAAAGGATATTTTAACTATATATTTTAAATATTTTTATCATGTTAAAAACATTATTATAAAATATACCGAGTTATTATTTTTAATTCAAGATTTATTAAAAAATAAAAATTTTGATCCACAAATATCGAAATTGAATATTTGTATATAGAATGAAAAGTTAAATGAAAAGTTAAATGAAAAATATTTTATAAATTTATTTTCATTAGCATTATTAACATTTCAAAGAATAACTAGATATCAATTATTTTTTGAAAATTTACTTAAAGAAATAAAACAACAAACAATAATAAATAATAATAAAATAGAAAATAAAATAGAAAATTGCAATAATACTATTAAAAATATAATAAAAATTGCTAATGATAAATAGAAAATAAATTTTTTTTATCAAAATATAAAAAATAATTATTTTAAAAAATTTAACGAAATAGAAATATTAAAATCAGGAGTAATAGTAGAAAATAAAAATTTAAAAAGAAAAAAAGAAATTTTTTTATCAAAAGAATTTATTATAATATGTGAAAAATGAAATAATAAAATTAATAAATATAATGATTGTAAAGAATATAAATTTATAAATATTGAGTTAGATACAGAAAGTTTAAAAAAATATGATTATTTTGATTATTTTGATTATAAAATAAAAAATATTAAAAATAAAATAAAAAAAATATTAAAAATAAAAGAAAAACTATTAATAAAGAAAATTTAAATCAGTATTATTTTTTAGATAATAATATTATATATATAAAAATTAATATTAAAACTAAAAAAGAAACAGTAACAGTATAGATTAAAAAAAGGGATTTATTATGATGATGTTATTTTTTAAAAAAAGAAATATAGATTCAGTTTATTATTAAATAATTTTTAGATTTATTATATATATATATATTAAAAAATTAATTTTTATAAAAAACATAAATTTATTTTTACATATTTTATTTATGTTAATATAAAGAACATAAAAATAAAAATGGAATTTAATAATCTTGATCTTACTGAAGAATAGCTAATATATCAACTTCCATATATGGAATCTGATGAAAATTATTTAAAAGAAATAATATTTACGCAAGAGAACTAGCATTGGATCACAGATAGACCACCACATATGTTAATTAATATTATATTTGCAGAAATATATGAATATTATAAAAATGGGTATAACGAGAAGGAAACAAAATATATAGAATATTGGACGACTGAAAATATACCATATAGAGATGGATTATTGAGACATGTAATTTTATAGGATTTTAATCTACTACAAACTAAGATACCAAATATATTAAGAATAATTTTTCCATTAAAAATAAATTTTCTTAATTACATATATATTTATAATTGGAAAGATATTAGACTTCCTTTAATAAATCATTTAAAAACATGTGATTGAAAAGAAATAAAATAGAAAGTAGATTTAGATGATAAATATTATATATTTGAATATATGTTGGATCTTTTAAATATAATGAATGAATATAAATTATTTTCTTCTACTGTAGAGCTTTGATCAGAAACTATTAATGAAATAAAAGAATTAAATAAAAACAAATATAATAATAATGATGATGAAAAGAAAAAAAGAGAATGATTAATTCTTAATAATAAAACTAAATATAAATAGTCTGTAATAGTATTAGGAAAACCTTTAAAAGAAGAGAATAAAGAAATACCAGAAGAAATTTTATCAGTAAAAAAAATATTAAAGAAAGAAATAGATGATAATGATACAAGAGAGATAGAAGAAATAGAAGAATATGATAGTAATAAATTTATAGAAGAAAGTAGTAGTGAAGAAGATGAAGAAAAGAAAATGTTAGATGAAGAAGATGAATTTGTTATAATATTTAGCGATAAACCTAATCATAAATATGATTATATAGCTAATGAAATGAAAAAAAATTAGTTAATGAACGTGGAGATCATATAGGAGAAGTAGATGATGAAAAAATTATTATAGGAAGCTGAAAAATATGATCGTGAAAAAAAAAGAAGAAGAAATAGAAAGAGAAGAATTAGATAAAAATAGGCGAAAGAGATTAAGAAAAAGCAGATGAAATTGCTAGACTAAATAGAATAAAAAGAGAAGAGGAAGAAGATAGAAAATATGAAAAGATAGAGAAGAACTTAAAAAGAATTAATAAAATAGGATTTTATTGGATTAGAATTAGATTATGAATTATATATACAATAGAATTTAAGTAGACCTCAAAATAATTATTGAAAATATGTAGAAAAAGAAGTAGAACGTGATTTAGATATGAAAAATACTTGTAATTTTGGAATATTTTATATTGATAATGAAACTGATAAAGTACATCATATAGATAATCATATTAATCTTGTTAATCCAGATGATAATCCTTTATACTAGTTTATAATTGATGAAGAAGATGATTCTGAAGCTGAAGAAATAGAAATTAATAAAAATGATGAAAAATATGATTATTTAAAAAAATTTCATAATAATAAAATGAAAATTAAAAAAGAGGAAGAGGAAGAGGAAGAACATATTATTGATTTTGATTTTATTGTTAAATAGAATAAAACATTATTAAAAATGAGTAAATTAGATAGAGAAATATTATTAAATTTATAGGAAGGAAGAAAAGGAAGAATATCTGGTTATAAGGTAGAAGATATAATATGAAAAAATAATGAAAATTATTTTAATTGATTTAAAAAATAATAAATTAAATAAATTATTTGAAATGAATGAAGAAGAAATTGGAGATATTAAAAATAGCATGATAAGATAATTACAAAAGAAGTATTTTATATTAATTTAAAAAAAGAAGAAATTTTAAAATGTCTTCCTGAAATTCCTGTTATTGTTGATTATACTTAGAGATCTGATGATGTTTTAAATATTGCAAAAAATACTTTTAAAGATTTTGTTTATATTTATGATAATGGAAAAACTATAAAATATATAATGAAAAAAATAATATTGTAGTAGAAGATTATTATTATTCAAAAAGTCATACATGTGATAAATGTAGTTGATTGAGACAAATTTTATATAAAGATAAACAAAATAATAATAAAAGTCATTGTGTAAATATAAAAACTGATTAAATTTCTGAGAAATAATTAAAATATTTTGATTGTTTTTTAAATAATAATTTTATTATATTATTTTGATATTATATAGTATATAGTATATATAAGTATTTTTATATCATAAATTTTTAATAATAAAAATAATAATATAAAACAAGATGAAAATAAGATGAAAATATATTAATTAGATAAAAATATAGGATTAAATAATAAATTTAATAATATTTATACTAATATAATATTTTTTATATATATAGTAATATATAAAAAAATAAAATTTAAATTTTTCTTAAATTTAAATTTATAAATTATAAATTATAAATTATTTACATATGACTATAATTATGAATAAAAAATACTAAATAAAAAAATAAAATTTAAATTTTTATAAATAAATCCTCTTTCGAATGAGTAAATTCATCATATAAATCGTTTCCATATTTTTTCTTAAAAGAATCTGGATTTTTTGTATATCTAAAAAATAAAGACTACAATATAGCTGCAAAGATATTAAATATAATATAATAATTAATGATAATTGTATATATTAAATATATGATATATATTATATTCTTTTGATTTACACCTATTATTATATTTTGTTGATATAAAAAATATATAAAATTTATAATTGTTAAAAATATAATAAAAAATCAAATCTATATATTATTATATATATTTAAAAAAAATATATGCGTTTTTAATACAATATCATCTCCTGTTTCTAAACTATAATTATAAGACTAAAAAAAATCATAAGAATTATAAGAATTTATAGATATATATGATATAATATTTTGAGTATAAATTTTATTAGCTTCATGTAAAAGGGGAATACTTTTAATAGTTTCTTCTGATAATTTATATCTAGAAACTTTATTATTAAAAATAAAACATTTAACTAATCTAAGAACACTTAATATACTACATGAGTCTAATTTTTTAAATAATATTTCAAATATACTTTTATTTTTATTTTCATTATAATTATTTTCTATTGATAAAGATACCATAAAAATCATTTCGTTAATAAATATTGCCCAAAATAAATTAAAAAATATTAAAAATAATGAAGCAAAAATAGAATATGTTATTGTTACCATACTAATAATAAAATAACTATAAATAATATATAATAAAGAAAAAAATTGTACTAAAATAAATATTAATAAAAATAATATACCCAATATTCATATTAATAATATTTTTAGTTTCTAATTATATATTAATTTTATAGTAAGATTTAATATTATTTTCTACTATTTATTAAAGCTTTCAGAAAAATATAGTAAAATAATAGAAAATAAAAATAGCCCCCCAAAACAACATATTTTAATATTAATACCAAATTTTTTTTCATCGTATCTATTTCAATTATAAAATATACAAAGGACGATATTAATTAAAAAAGTTAATATGGATCATGTATTTGGAATATATATAAAAATAAAAAATAATATAAAATAAAAAATAGATAAAATTATTACTAATAATAAAAGTATTAGTAATATTATACAATGATCCTATATACTTGAAATATCACTATTCTACTAATTTATTTTATTCATAATAAAAAATAAAAATAAAGGATTTAAAAATAATACAGATAATGGTATTAATAAATATTTTTTATAACTCTAATATTTTTCTTTATGCATATTAAATTTGTGTTATTAATAAAAAAATAATTTATTTAAATAAAATAAATATTATAATAAATATGAAAATTAGTTTTTTATAATTTTTTAATAATATAAAGATAAATAAAACTTTTTATAAAAAGTTTTATAATAATTTTAAATTATTTTTCGTTATTTATTATATTTTTAAAAATATAAAATTTTTATTATATATAACTTTTATTTATATATTGTATCTTTTTTAAATTATGATTATAATGAAAAATTAATATTATTTAAATTTATGAAAACTTAAAATTTAATAAATATAAATTTATTAAATATATAAATAAACTTTTTTATTTTTCAAAAACTTCTAAAATTAAATAAATCTTTTTTAAATATCATACTTTTTTTTTTTAAAAAATAATAATAATTATTATTATAAAAATGATAAAAAATAATATAGATAATAATAATATTGTTATTTTTGATATTACAAATTTATTAATAGATTTTATTTTTAAAATAATAAATATATTTTTTATTTTATTTTTTATATCTGTTAATTTATCTTTATATATTTTTATATTTTCATTAATAATAGATAGTAATTCATTTTCAAATAAAATCAAAAAATTATGAATAATATTTATAGATATAATAATATTATCATTATATTTAAAATTATTAATAAAATTATCAAAATATTCTAATATAAACCATTGATTATTTTCATTTAGTTTATTTAGAATTTCCTGTATTAAAATAGTATGCTATTTTTCTTTATTACAAGATATTTTTAAAAGGTTTAATATATCGATTAATTTATATGATATATCTTTCATTTTTTCCTATAACTTATAAATTACATTTATATCAATTTTTTTAATTAAATTTTTTATAAAATTAATAAAATTTTTAATTCCATTATTATTGATAAATATTTTTTTTAATTCATCTTTTTTATTATCTTTTAAAATATTATTTTTAATATATATTTTTATTTTATCAAAAATAATATTAATATTACTTGATTTTAATGTAATATCTATTAATAATATAGCATAAGTAGTTTTATTTGATGCTGTTTTAATATCTACAATCTAATTATTAATTTTAAAATCAATTATTGTTTCTAAAATTGTTATATTATCAATTAAATAATATAGATTATCAATTATATATTTTTTAATTAAAAGTTTATTTTGATCATATAAATTTTTATTTACTTCAAATTTTATTATTGTTTCATCTAAGCATTTTAATAATATTTTTGTTATTATTTTTTCAGACAATTCTCATTCACTTTTTTCATATAATTTTATTTCTTTTATTTCATTTGCTATGTTTTTTATATTTTCCTTTTCTTTATATGAAAATTCTTCTAATAAACTTATATCTATAATATTCTATAAAATATTATTTATTTTATTATATATTATATTATGAGTTATATCTAAATTTTCACTATACCAATCATTGATATTCTAATTAAAATTTTTTAAATCTGTTTTTTCATTTAAAAAAGTATTTACTAAATTTTTATTATTGATTATTATTTCAAAATTTTCAATAATTTTACTTTTATAATATTTTAAAGTATTATTATTTATTGTAGATATAGTGAATATTAAAATTAAATTTTTTATATTTAATCCCATTTTATATAAATTTATTAATTTCGGACAAAATATAAAAAAAAAACATAAAATATTAATTAAAAATAAATCTCTAAAAATTAAAATTTTTATTTTATAACTATAAAGAATATTATGTAAAAAATTTATTTTATAATAATTATATATTTATAATATAAATAAATTTATATTTAAAATATTTAAATATTATAGAATTTATTAATTATTAAATATAAAAATTATAAATCTTTAAAAATATATCTAATAAAAATTAAAAATATTATTATAAGAAATAATATCTAACTTAAACTATAAAAAATCTCTAAAAATTATTGATTTAATTCTTAAAACGTTATTCATCATTATTCTTTTTTAATATAACATCATAAAATATCTAACTCAATATTGTACTTGAAAGTGTGTAATTAACTATTTCTTTATTCTAATATATTTCATTTAAAAATTTGAATAATTCACTCATTTCTATATTGGTTTTATTAAAAATTATAATTATTTCTAATTTTGTATTTAATATAATTTCATATTTTCCTAATAGCTCCTAACATTTATTTTTGATTAATTTTTTTATATCATTTATTTGTTTTTTTAGGATCGAATTTTATCTTTAACTATAATTTTGATCTTAATTTTATTTTCAATTTATCTAAGTTCATATTAACTAATGTATATCCATCATCTACAATAACTAAATTGTCTACTAAATTATCTACTTCATTTGGTATATGAGTTGATAATAATATTTCTTTTCCTTGTTTCTTATATAATTTTAATAAATCTCATATTGTACTTCTTCCCTATGGATCTATATTTGCAGTTGGTTCATCTAAAATACCTAAATCTTTATTGAATAAAAAAGAAATAAACCTATACTTGTTTTTACGCTTATTACCTCCTGAATATGTCTTTACTTTTCTATTTTTATATTTTTTCCTAAATCTAATATATTTATTAATAATCTTGTTAATTCTTTCTACTATTTTAAATCATATCCTAAAATATTAGATATAAACATAAATATTTGTTTACATGATAAATTTGTTAGATACTAATCAAACTACATTAGATAAAATAAATAATCATATATTTTCAAGTTATTTGTAAAATTTATATTGTTATAAGTATAACCGCCTCTTGTTGGATTTAATCTTGATGCTAATACATCCATTAATGTAGATTTACCTGCACCATTATTTCCTAATAAAATTGTACATTTATTATTTTCAATACCAAAATTTGCATCTACTAATACTGGTTTACATGTACCAAATATACTTAAATATCCTTTATTAATATTCTAACTCAATAATTTATATTTAGTTTTATCTTCTTCTATTTTATAATATTCTTTTCTGATTTTCTATATAAATTCATCTTCTTTTTTCTTTTTTATTTTTTCATTAATAGAAGTTTCTAATTTATTTTTATATATAATTGATAATATATAATCAAAAAAACTATTATTAGTACCATACATCATTATTTGCAAATATAATATAATATATTGTATCATTAATATTCCTACATTTCATAAATAAAAAATTCATGGTTTAAATGGTATTGTAGAGTGTTTTAAATATATCTAAATTATAATATTTATTAAGGGTACTTTATAAAAATGCATTATAATATCATTTGGAGTAATGTATTTAAACTTTTCTGAACTATAATATATTAATATATTAATAATAATATCTAAAATTGCATATAATATACCAGCACCACAAATAAAATAAATACATATTGTAATTTTATTATATAATTTTTCAAAATTTAATCCAAATAAAATTACAAATATTGTATAAAAAACAAAATTTATCATTATTCTAAATATATTTCTTGTTTCAAATTTAAAAATATTACCTAAACTTAATTTCTAAAAATTTTTTTCAATTACATAATCACTATAATTTATATCATCAACAGATAAATAAAAATTCCTAAACATTATACTATTTATTATATTTTTATATTGTATTTTAAATATCTACTATATTGTTATAAATATTAAAGAAGATATAATAAATTCTATTATTATATTATAAATTCAAAATAAATTTATATTTCCATAATTCATTAAACCAATATCTAATAAACCTTCTGTATTAATATATGTGTAAATCTATGACTATAATGAAATTATAATACTACATAAAATAAATAAATTTATATAAATATTTTTATAAAAAATTCTAGATATTATATCTTTTATTATTTCTTTTTTTTCTATATTAATATTTAATGTTGTTTCTGGTATTATATAATCTGTTTTTTTAGGGGTATAATTAAGTATAAATTCTTTATAGATATTAGATATATGTACAAATGTATATGGTAAATAACACGGTACTTTAATATTTAAACTCAACTAATTATTTTCTTCTTTAAAAAATTCTAATATAAACAAATCACCTGTTAAATCATCTCCATGTATATTCTTATCATATATTTTACATATATTTTGTTTTATTAATAAGTTTTTAAAATCATTTAATATTTCATCTATTATAATATCCTTATCATTTTTTTTAATTAAACAATAATAATCATGATTTTCTTTAAAAAATTTATTAAAATAATATATATTTGGATTATTTTTATCTAAAACATTCATTAAATCCTAAATAGTATTCATATTTTGATAATTATCCCCATAATACTGATTTGAAGAAAATGTTGGTATATTATTATCTGGAATTTTACCAGGATATGTAATATATGAAATAAATATATAAATTAATATTACTAATATTATATAAAAATAATAAATTCAATTCTATAATCTAATATTTAAAACATATAACCATAAAGATATAGGTTTTTTTCTTGGTCTCCTATAATATATTCATTAATAATTTTTTAGATTCTTCTTTTTCCTAATGTTTTTCTATATCAAATTCTAAATGCGATAATACACTATCAAATCCTAATATTTTTATATCATAATCTATTATTTCATTTAAATATTTATTTTTTAAAAGTTTAAATAAATCTTTTATTTTTTCTTGTAAATTTAAAGGTATTTCAAATTTTAAAACAAATGTTTTTTTATTATCTATATTTTCTTCATATTTATCATATCTTATAAAATCTGGAAAACTATTACCTATATCATTATTTATTTTATTACGTGCTTCTTCTGTGTTAATATATAATAACATATTATAACCAAAATTATATTCAGCCTTAACATCATGTATCTTTCCATAATTTATTAATTTTCCATTTGACATCAATGCGATACTATCATTGTATTCTTCTATTTCAGACATTATATGAGTAGTTATTATAGTTACCTTATCTATACTTTTTTCTTTAATAATATTTATTATTTTTCTTTTAGTTTCTAAATCTAATGGTGCAGTTACTTCATCTAATATAACAACTGATGGATCACATGCATATGCTAACATAAATGCTATTTTTTTTAACTATCCTCCTGATACTTTATTTAAAGGTGAATTTAATTTATCTCCCATATCTAATTTATTTGCTAATTCAATAACATTTTTTAACGCTGAATTATAAGAAAAATTCTTAAACGCAGATATTAATTTTACATGATCTAAAAATGTTCATCCTGGTATATATTTTGAATACTATGGCGCATATCCAACTACTGATAACATATGGTCTTTATGATATAATATATTTTTTCCTTTAATATAAATATTACCCTTACTCTATAATTGCGAACCATTTATTAATTCCATTAAAGTAGTTTTTCCAGCTCCATTAAATCCTGATAATATACATATAGTATTATTTTCTATATTAAGTGATACATTATCTAATGCAATAAATTTATTATATCAACCTGTATAATATATTTTACTTGCTTTATTAACATATAATATAGAATTTATAGTTTTTGATTTTTCACTCTATTCTTCATTTAACTATTTTAAATTCTTCTTTAAAAATAATTTTCTAATTCTTCTTTTTCAAATAAAATAAGTATATTCGATTCATAATTTCATACCTTCATAATCATCTAAATATAATATAAAAAAACTAAATATTATTAATGAAAATATATATTTAAGAAAATAACTAAATATACTTGGCGTATCTCCATCAATAGATAAAAATAATCACTTTAAACTAATAAACAATTGTTTTCCATTTATATTTATTAAAAAAATCAAATGAATAAAAAAGTTTAACAATTATTTTTTAAAATCTAAAATATTGATATTTCTGGTAATATTCATTCTAATAATGTATTTGATTCATTATAATTCTACCCTAAATATAAAGTTATTGAAATAATATATATTACAAGTATTCATTTTGTTATGTTTCTTTTTAATAAAAAATATAATATAATAATATAATTCTTAATAAAAAAATATAAAAAATAAACTATAAAGATAAATAAATCACACTACATATTTTTTAATCTACAAAAATAAAATATTAAACATACAATACTTGACATTATAAGATTAAATAAGATTAAAAATATTAAAAAGTATATACTCCATATATTATCGGTACTCCTATTGATGTTAAATAATCTAAAATTTTCTAATTATTAAAAATTGTTATATATCTAAATCAAATAAGTATTATAAAAAAGAAATAAATTGTATAAACTCTATATAATTGTAATATAATATAATTATTCTTATTATATTTATATCAATAATTTCTTATATTTTTTACATCCATATTCTATTTTCAATTCTATTCTTGTGATATTTTCATTGTTTTTTTTCTATAATGTAAATAAATATATGGGTTTACATTAAATTTTTGATGTTGATAAGTTATCTCATTTAATTTTTTATAATAATATAAAATACTATTAATTCTTCTTATATAGAAAGACATTATTATAAAAGAATTATCCGGATCATAGCTTTCGTCATTAATATTATTTAAATCATAGTCGCTTAATATTAAATTTAATTTTTTAAAAAAATTAAATTTAATATAATCTTCTACCCTTATATATAATTTTATATTTTTTTCATTTTTATTTATTACAGTATAATATCTTGTTTTTAATAATTTTTTTATTTTAAAATTATTATTTATTAATTTTTTAGGTTTGGTGTTTCCATCTTTATCTTCTTTTATAAATGCAAATATATTACCTTCATTTTTCTATACATGGTTATTATATATATCTTCTATTTTTTCTTCAGTTATATCTATTTTATTATTGTTAAACATGCTAAAACTATAAGATTTTTTAAATGTTGATATACTGATTATGACAAAAAACATTAATATGTAAACTATCATATGCATTAAAAATAAAATCATCATAAAACATGATTGAGAAATCATATTATTCATAAAAAGTCTATAGTATATAACTATTTGTCTTAGTTTCATTTTATTATTTTTAGTGTTAATAATTATATAATATCCTGAATCTAAATCGTTATCATAATGACATAAAAATTTATTTTTATAAAATAATAATTTTTAACATATTATTTTTATAAAATATTAAATTATAAATTTAAAGACTTGAAAAATATTTCTTTTTTTGTTTTATTTTAGATCAAAATTAATTAAAAAATAATAAAAGATTTAATAATCCTAATTAAATATTAAAATTAATATATTTTTTAATATAATTATCATTATATATAAATTAAATAAATATAGTTAATATATTAATATTTATTAATATAATAAATTTATATAATTTAAATTTAAGAAAAAATTAAATTATTATAATTAGTTTGAAAAATTTAACTTATTTTCTATATTGTTTTTTATAATATTATGTTTTTCTATATATTTTTTTATCGTCTATCATGAATATCTTATTTCTTTATTATATTTCATATCAAAAATAGTATTATTATTCTATATTGAATCTAATCATTTAATAGTTTTTTGATCTGATGTATATCCTGAACATATATTATTATTTATTTCTTTTATAAATTTATCCCGTGTTGTTTTCGCTATTATACTTGCAATTGATACTATTTTATATTTTAAATCAGCTTTTGATTCAACTATAATTTTAATATTATGATATCTCTACTATAATTCATTTTGTAATTTATTACTTGGTCCAACTGTATCTATATATATTTCTTTAATGTTATATATAATAATTATTTTATCTATAAGATATTTAATTGCATTTATTGATATTTTATTTAAATTATACTTCTTTTTACTCAATAATAAATTAGATATATCATATGCTTCTATTTTTTCTATTCAATATTTTATATTTATGTTTTTATCTATCTATTTCTTAAATTCTTCTCTTTTTTCACTTGTTAATAACTTGGAATCTGTATATTCTGAATTTAATTCAGAATAATTAATTGGAATAATTGCTGAACAATATATCATTGGTCCAATTACAGGTCCTCTTCCAGCTTCATCAATACCCATAATATATTTCATTTTTATAATTATAATAAATATTATCGGAATATAATAAAATATAAAAATGTGTGATGCTATTGTCATATTAAATCTACAATCTCAAATAATATTTCATAAAATATTTAATCAACAAATATTACTAGATAGTATTAGAAATTTTATTATTTTATTAAGAAAAAAAGAAATAAATTATCATGCTCCTACTATTACCTTTAATAAAATTACAATTAATTTTATTAAAAAAAATGAATTGTATTTTTTAGAATTTTTTATGAAAATCAAAATAATTCATTCTATACATTTTATTTTTTACAAAAATTTATAGACTTGTTAAAATATCATTTCGATACAACTATAATATATGAAGAATATATTTTATACGATACAATAAAAATAATAGAAATATTAGATATATTAATAGATTATGGTTATGTTCAAGAATTTAATTATAATAAATTATTAGAATTATTATATATAAATGAAAAAAATTGTATATCAGAAATAGATGAAAAAATAACCTGAAGAAATTCTAATACAGACTATAAAATAAACTATATCGATTTTATGTTTATAGAAAAATTAAATATATTATACGATAATTCTAAAATAAAACAATGTGGTACTATTTCAGGATAGTTAATATGTAATTCTCATATGTCTAAAACACCCATTATTCAACTATCCATATTCTTTATAAACAATAAATATAAACTTAAAGATTTTATAATAAAATATGATAGAGTCGTAGATATTAATAAAATAGAAAAAATAGAAAAAGATAATGAAATAGTTATTTATTTTGTACCATATGAAAATTAGTTCTCTTTATTAGAATATCAAATTAATTATGTACCAAAAGATATAATAAATATTTCATATTTACAAATTTTTATTTCTTCTAATAGAATTAAATATATAATTACAGCCGAATTTAAAAATATAAATCAAAATATTAAATAGTTAGAAATTCATATCCCAATTTGAAGCGGATTAATAAACTGTCTATTAGAAAATAAATCAGATTCATAGTTTGTATTTAATAAAAAAGAAATTAATATTGTATTTGATTCTTCTAAATCTTGTATTATATGATATTTAGACATAAAATAGGATAAAATTTATAAATTTGACCTATTGTTAATATATGGTTTAGATAAAAATTTTTCTAAAATAAATTATAAAGTAAAAGAAAAATACGTAAAAATATTATATAAAAATAATATAAATCTATTTACAGACACAATGATTTCATATATTAGTTTGATAAATGAAAAATATACATATCAATCTCAAGTATAGTATTTTTCAATAACAGATAAATATAAAATAAAATATATTAATTAAAATATTTTTTGTGTTTATTTTTACTTAATGTTTTAGAAAAATTCAAATTTTTATTTATTAAAATTGCCAGAAGATCTAAAATGTTTTATTAAAGAAAAAAATATAAAAAATTATAATTTATAGATAAATAATAATAATTTATATATAAATCTTAATTATAAAAATGAAAATTTTGTTTATTATTTTAATATATCTAATAAACAATTAGATAATTTTAATACTATTATAAAATATAATAATATATTTATTAATAATATAATTAAATGTGATTTTAAATCAATATCTTCAAAAATATTGGAAAATAATAAAAAAGAAAAAATATTAGTTAAAAAATTAGTTAAAACATCTGAAAATATTAATAAAAAACCTATAAAAAGAATTAGAAAAATTAGAATTGAAAAAGAAGAATTAATAATAATGATATTTGATTTATTTGATATTAGAAATAGTTATAAATTAAAAGAACTTGTTGAATATACTCAACAACCTTTAATCTATTTAAAAGAAATTTTAAACGATATTTGCGAATTAGAAACAAAAGGTTAGTATATTAATCAATATGTTTTAAAAGAAAAATATCATAAATAAACTCTTAATTTTTATATATTAGGACATAAATTAATTTTTTTTTATTCTATTTATATTTAATATAAAACTTATTCATAATTTTTTCGGAAAATCTTGAAATTTTATTAAACATTAATATTTTGTACTTTTATTATAGTTTTTTTCTAGAATAAATAAATATTATTTTAATAAAACATAAAAGACATATAAATTATATCATTCATAAACATATAAAAAGAATTCAATATGGAACATAATTATTTCTTCAATAGTTTGAATATTCAAAATAATACTGATAATGATTTAAATGAGGAAAAAATAACAAATTCTGCTGAATTACAATCGTAGTCTAATATCTATCCAAATCAAACATATCTACCCCAACAATATGAAAAACAACCCGATAATATTAATAATACATAGGAACAATATAATGATTTTTATAATCTTTATAGTTTATCCCCAGATGATAAATATAATCAAAATACTTATCTTCCAAATCAAAATCTACTACAAAGTCCATCCGCAACAATGCATCAAGATTATGATATAAATCAACAATATAATTTAAATCAATTACAGTCGTAGCAATATAACTTAAATTAGCCAACACCAGAAAATTATTAGAATAATATGTATAATTCTAATTTGTCTTTAGATCCAAATATTCAAAATTATAATTTTTATATGAATAATTTATTATAGAATCAATAGCAAAATATTTCTAATATATAGAAAAATAATTATAATATGTATAGCCCATATTATCAAAATAATGTACCAATTAATTTAGAAAATCATTATATGTATGATCAAATAAATAAACCAAGAAAAAGATGTAAAGTAGGAAATTATAAAAGAAAAAAATTATATTAGTTATTATCAATTCATGAAGATTGAAAAAAAATATTAAGTTTAAAAAATTTTATACCCGAAATGAATATTGTTTATTTCGTAGAAGATTATAAAGAATTAGATTTAGATCCTAGAATTGATTTATCTGAACATATATTATTAAAAACATTACCCTTCTCATTTAATAAATATACAGTTACAAGCTTAGATGTACATAATAATAGCTTTTTTATGAGATAGTTACGTTGTAAAGGTGCAAAATATTGTCATGATTGCTAGAGATTTTATCACATCAGAACAAATAATTGTACCACACTTAAATGTAAAAGAAAATTGAATATAATGCCTTGTACTGTAACATTTTATTATTTATATCCTGATCCAAAAGGTAAACAAAATAAAAATTTATTTAATTCTCTTGACGTAAGACTTTTAGTCTGTATTCCTGATGATGGTTCTAATACCCATACACATAAAATTATTATTAATTAACTAAGATTATTTCATTATAAATTTTATCGATTAATTTATATACTAACTCTAATAAATATATCTAATCTTTAATAATTTTATTCATTAATAAAAAAAGTTTCTATATTTTCTATCTCTATTTTAATATAAAAATTGAAATTTTTATTTCCTCATTGTTTAAATAATATTTTTTAAACTATTTAATAATAAAATTATTTTCATTTATTTTATTAACAGAACATTCATTACATAATAATATATTCTAATCTATTAATAATTTTTCTTTAAAATATTTTCTTATATAAAACTATAAATTAATATTATCATTCTATTTAAAAAATAATATACTATTAATATTCTGTTCATTTAAATTTAAACCTATTTCTTCTGAACATATTAAACATTTAAAATAATATAAATATTTATCACAACTCATTTATGTTGTTGAAATATATATTAGAAAATAATAAAAGAAAATATACAATGTAGCCAAAATTAAATAATTATTATACAATAAATGCTCATCCTGCAAAATTCTCTATGCTAGATAAATTTTCAAAACAAAGAATACAAAATAAAATTATTAATAAAATTCTATTAACTCAATTAAATCCATTTGATTTTAATTAATTTATTTTTTTATTCTTAGAATGTTCTAAAAATACTTTAATTCTATTTTAAAAACACAATTTAAATTAAATGACATCAGCAGAAGAATATAAAATAAAAGGTAATAAAGAATTTCAATCAAAAAATTATAAAGCAGCTTTAGATTTATATAATAAAGCAATAGATTTAGATGATTCAAACTCAGTTTATTATAGTAATAGAGCTACATGTTACTATTATTTAAATGATTATAATAGTGCTATATCAGATGCAAAATACTCAATAAAATTAAATGAAAATTATGTAAAACCATATTTAAGATTAGGATTAATATATTTTGCAAAAAAAGAATTTGATGAATCTTTAAAATGATATAATAAAGCATTAGAATTAGAACCAGAAAATAAAACAATAAAAGAAGATATATAGTATGTATAGAATGCAATAAATAGTCAAAATTCTAATAATGATACATCTTCTAATTCAATGTTTCAAGAATTATTAAAAAATCCTGAAATAATGAAAATGGCTCAAGAATTACAAAAAGATCCAAGTAAATTATAGAATTTATTAAATAATCCTGAAATGATGAATATGATGAAAAATTTTCAAAATTCTAATAATAATAATATTAATACAGAAGAATAGAAAGAAAATGTTGTAAAAGAAAATAAATCAGAAGAAGAATCAGAAGAAGAAAAATTAAAAAAATTAGGAGATCAATACTATAAAAATAGAAAATTTGAAGATGCAATTAAAGAATATGAAAATTGTTTAGAAATTAATAAAAATTATATAGATATTTATAATAATATTTCAGCTTGTTATTTCGAATTAAAAGATTATAATAAAAGTATAGAAAAATCTACTCAAGTATTAAATATAAATGAAAATAATCCCGTAACATTAAAACAATTAGCTAAAGCTTATGAAAGAATAGGAAAAGCTTATCATAAATTAAAAAATTATGATGAAGCTATAAAAAATTTAAAAAAATCCTTAGTACAATTATAGAATAGACAAATTAAATTATTAATATTTGAAATAGAAGAAGAAAAATAGAAAGAAAAAGAATTACAAGAATTAGATCCATAGAAAGCAGAATATTTAAGAGTAAAAGGTAATGAATTAGTAAAAGAAAAAAAATACCAAGAAGCTATTGAAACATATACTTATGCTTTATAGAAAAATCCAGATGATTATAGATTGTATAGTAATAGAGGATTATGTTATGGTAAAATGATGAGATGACAAGAAGCTATATATGATTATGATACATGTATAAAAAAACAACCTAAAGATTATATTAAAGCATTTATAAGAAAAGCTAATATATTTACATTTCTTAAAATTCATTATAAAGCACTTTATTGATTATCTAAAGCTCAAGAAATAAATTTTACAAATGATGCAGAAAATTAGATTTCATAGATAATGTCAGAAATAACTACTAAATAGAAAAATTTAAGTACAGAATAGATTAATGAAATAAAAATGGAAGCAGAATCATCAGAAGAAATTAAAGATTTAATGAGAAATGAAAAAGTTATTTTATTTTTATAGAAAACATAGTCAGGAAGTTAGCAAGCTGCTATGTAGATGATGATGGGAGATCCTATTTTATCTAGACATATAAATGTTTTAATTGCAGGATATATAATAAGAATAGGATAAAAATGTTATATATAATTAATTAACTTTCAAATTTTTATTAAATCTACTAAATAAAATATCTTAATCCAATAATCCAATAATCTTTCAATATTTTGTCTTCAAATATAAATTTTACTTTTTTGTTGTTATTATTTTTCAATATTAAACCAATACTATTTCCAAACTATTTAATACTTTTATCCTCTATTCCATCTATAACTATTGTTTCTTGTAATAACTAAAATATTCTTTCTTCTTTATTTAAAGTAAATGATAAAGAATATAATGCATTATCTTCTTCATTTAAGCATATTCTTTTTTTAAGCACTTTATTATATGTTCCAAATATATTTTTTACAATAACTTTAATATTAGAACCTAACATACTATTTGTTATAAAACTATATTTTATTAATTTTTCTATTCCTTCTTGATCATTATCTAAATTTTCAAATAATTTCATTGTTTTTTCCATTACTTCATTATGTTCTGATAATTTTTTCTATATTATTTGATTAGACTACATTTGAGTTCATTTCTATAATCCTTTTCTTTTTATTGTACTACTTTTATAACATGCAGTTTTATCTGTAATAACTCCTTTCTAAGTTTCTATAATTTCAGCTTTTTCATTATACTATAATCAAACTCCTCTTGTAGGTGTAATAGCAAAATATATAGGACTTAATTTACTTTCTTTTTTCTATATAAATATTTTAATAATATAAACTCCTTGATGAGCAGGTTTATGAGAACATAAAAATTCACCATTTTCACTATCTTTAATATCTGTTATTTCTATAGTTTTAGGTTCAAAATTTTTATATTTTACTAATGTAAGAGGATAAGGACCATTTATTAATATTTTTAAATATTCTTTTTTTTCTGCTTTAATGGATAATTTTACAGTAAAATGTTTAAAATTCTCTATAGGTGTTAATCCTTTTTTCAATTCTTCTAATTCTAATTTTTTAATTTTTTCTAAAATTATTTCTTTTCTTAAAGGATAGCCTAATTCTTTTTGTCTAAAAAATGATTCAGTATTAGAAACCCCAAATTCTTTTATTAAAAAATATTCAGATAGAGAAGAGTTTTCTATCGTTTCTTCAGTCATGGATAATTTATGAGGTAAAAGTTTTAAATCTTCTTTAAACTATTCTAGGGAGTAATTTGATAAATAATCCAAATAATAATTAATTTTTTGATTAATTTTTTGAATTACTTCATCATCTTTAATAGAATCTGGAATTATAATTTCGTTTAGAGAACATTCTTTTTTAGTACCATAATTAGGTAAATTATTTTCACATATTTCATGTAATCTAATTAATTTTATTTTAATATCTTCAATTTCATTTATTTTATCAAAATCTTCTTGGGTAAAATAATTTGGAAAGAATAACATAACATTATTATAATATATAATATGATCATTTATATTTTCTCTTTTTATATTTTCTCTTTCATATTTCAATTTAGAAAGTAATTTTAAAACATTATATTCATCATCTATATCATCTAAGCCATATTTTTCTTCCATAATTTCCAATAATTCAACTCGTTCTTCAATATTAGTATTACAAATTTTATTATATATTTTTAAAACATCATCTATTGAATTTATTTTTTTAATAGATGGATCTAAATCAATTAATAATTGTTTTGTATTTTCTTTTCTTTTTTCAGCGATTGATTTTAATGTATTAATTATGTATGTATTTGGAATTCTATTTTCAATTAAATCATTTGAATCAGCAATAACATCTATGCTATATTCAGCTTTTAAGTGAGTTTTTAATTTATTAAAATAGGATATTGATTCATCTTTAGACAAATTTTTATTAGACTATAATTGTTTATCAGTTGGAAAAAACAGTTTATAAAAATCACTAGAAAGAAAAGCTCTATAACATTTATTTTTTAATTTTTTAAAGTTTATTTTATAATATTCTGTTAAAAATTCTAAAATTTTATCATTTGAATTATCATGATTTATGATAGATGTTAATATAGTATATATATTTTCATTATTTTTTTCTTCTAATAAATTTTCAGGTTCTATTTCTATAACTAAATATTCTATAATTTGTTTTCAATTTTCAATTTTTTCTTTTTTATCAGTAGTCTATTTTATATTTAATTTTTTATCTAATAATTTTTCTATCATAAGGGAGACATAATAGCCATCATCATTTTCATCTAATTTTATTTCATCTAATTTTTTATTAGTAATATTTTTTACAATAGAAGTACAAGTATTATAATTTTTCTTATTTTCTATAAGCTAATCTATGGTATCAAATGCTTTTTGATAAAGAGAGATATAAGCGTATAATATTTTTCCATCTTCAGCATTTAGAATATTTTTTACAGAAACTACATCTGGTATATCGTATTGAGTTTTAGCATAATCTATTATTTCTTTTATTAACTACTATGGATCATTATTATCTTTTACACATTCTTTACATTCAATAGCGTTTAATAATTTTCTAAGTATTTTTCCATCTTTTCAATCACTGGTAAAATTATTAAATTCTACATCAGTTTTTTCAGTAACTCATTGTATAAGAAAATCTTTTGGTTCTTCTTTTTTTGGAGTAATTTTTGGTTCTTCTTTTTTTGGAGTAATTTTTGATTTTTCTTTTTTTGGAGTAATTTTTGTTTTTCTATTTTAGGAGATTCAAAATCTATTTTTTTTGGAGTAATTTTTGGTTCTTCTTTTTTTGGAGTAATTTTTGATTTTCTATTATACTATTTTTTTGGAATAGTTTCTATGGAAATTTTTTTAGTTCTTCCTTCTTGTATTTTTCTTTGAATAGTTGTATATAATATAATATAATTCCACATTAGAGATAAAATAATTTTAGAATTACCAGAATGTATATCAATTGATTGTAAATTAACTAATTTAGCACCATTTTTTAATAAGATACTTAATGCAATATCTATATTTTCTAATTCTTGAAATTTATTCTTTGGATTTTTATTATAAAGTACCATTTTACCCTTTGAATTAGTAATAACTCATGCTATATGTATTAAATTAATACCATTTTGCAAATCAATAGTATAATTTTTTATAGGAGTCAAAGATTTAGGTAGAAATGCATTGAATCATTTTATAAAACTTTTTTCTTGTAATTTTTCTATGTCTTTCATTTGTGTTTTATGTATTATCTTATATAAAGAATAATTATTATTTTATTTATAATATAAAGAAAGAAAAAAAATATTATGGAATATAAATATTATTTAATAAACAATAAAAATAAAAAAAATTTTTTAAAAAAAATTTTTTTAAATTTTTTTTTATTTAAAAACATATTCATGGAGGAAATCGAACCCTCGATGTTGCATCTTAAGTGCAACGCCTTAACCACTTGGCTACATGAACTTAAATATTATATTTTTTATAAAAATATTTAACAGAATTCTATTTATTTAGTAATTTTTATAAATAATACAACACATAAAATTATGAAAAACCAAAATTAGTTTAATTTATTGTAGGACTTGGCTTATTATACAAAATAGGTAGCTAAGGAAGATTTTAAAAAAAGACATGATTTTTAGAACAAGTATCATGAAAAAATAATTAAGAAACATTTAAGCAGTCCAGGTACTGTATCAAGAATGATTCAAGAAAAAGAATTACCGCAAGATTATAAATATGTAAGATAGTATAATAAAAAGCACAAGGATCCAAAGCATAAAATTAAGAGATAGGGATTTGGAAAGGGGAATTTAGGTAAGATGGAATAAATAACTGTTTTTTATTTTTTTTCTCAGTGTTTATTATTTTTAAAAATGAAATAGATTGATGAATTAGAAAGAAAAAATATAGACAAGGATAAGATATTAAAAAAGGTTAAAAAAATAATAAAGAAAAAATTCAATAAAAATATAGATAATTTATAGGAATTTAAGTAGTTTATAGATGAGAATTTTGATATAGAAAAATTAAAATATGAATTATATAATAAGGTATAGAAAAAAAATATTATTAATAAATCAAATAATAATATTAATGAATTAGAGTAGTAGTTATATGATAGAAGTTAGAAAGGATGAGAGACTAAGGGAGAAACATATAAGGATGATAGAGAAGATAATAATTTAGAGGATATTTAGCCTGAATATGATTTTAGATATAAGAGAGAAGTTAATATTAATGAAGAAGAGATATAGAAATGTGTTATTGATTTAATTAGATCTAGAACGTATGATAATGTAATAGAATAGGAGGATGAAAATATGGATATATCTAGTAGTGATTCATCGGAAGATATATAGGAATAGGATGAGAAGAGATTAGTTGATTTATATGAGTCAGAAGAGAAGAAAATTAAGAGAGTTGAAGATGAAGTTATAAAAATGAAAAATGTATTAGAAAATGTATTAGATAAATTATTTAGATAGAGAACTAGTAATAAGAAGGATGATTTGGATGATTAGATTTATTTAATAGAGTAGGGAAATGAATAAAATGTATTTTTTAATATTTTTTTATGTTTGTGTTTATATATCATAAAATGATTTTTATTTTTTTAATGATTTTTATTATGAATATAAGGGGTGATACAGCTAAAGAAAGTATACATGAATTTTAGAAAAAAATAGATAATTGATTATAGAATGATTTATTGCATAAGAATGTATTAATAGAGTTTAAAAGTATAAAGGACAATTTTAAAAGTAATAAAGATTAGATTTTAAATTTATTAAAGATGAATCTTTTAGTTTATATTAGTGAAATAAAAGATATATTAAGTAAACATAGTATATTTAAAGTACATTGGGATAATATAAATTTAATATAGGATAGATTAACATCTCTTGAAAATACTTTAAATAAGTTAGATAATAGTAAGGATAATGATATAGAAATAATTTTTGAAATTTTAAGATCATATATTAATATTAGTAGTTTAAAAAGTAGAATTGAAATGTTTGATAAAGTTTTATGGAATATATTAACAACACATAGTAGAATAATAAATTGAGTTGATGAGAATCATTTTATAAATAAATTTAAACTTAATGATAAAAACATAGAAAATAATAGATTAAATTTATGAATTTTAAAATCATTATTAAAAGGAATGTAGGAAGATGCTCGTTCTTTAAATAATAAGAAGATATTTAAAATAGAGGAGGATATTGAAAATACGTATAAAATAAATATAAAAGATGTAAGTAATGATTTTACTGATATAATACAAAACATTCTTTCATTAAATTTAAACTTGGATTTTTTAAAAATGGATCCTAATAATAAAAATTTTGAAGGATGAAATACGAATATGATTAAATTTAAAAATCAAATAGATAAAACAAAAGCTGAATTTATTATTTTTGAAGAAAATAAAGAATCATTTGTTTATGAAAAAATAATTTTAGCGGGTGTTTTATTTCATAATATAAAATCATGGGAGATGATGTTTGAGAATATTCATGTTATAAACATAGATGATTATCGTTAGATATTAAATTTTTTATTAGATATTTATAAAAAAGATATTTATTATCCTATATTTTAGGAAACAGAAAATAGTAAAAGTTTTCTCGAATTTTTAGATAAAAAAATAGGGTTAAATTTTCATAATTTTATTGATAAATTATAGGATATTATAAAAAATACAGATATTAATCAAAATATCATAAGACAAAACAGTAATATGTTATAGGTATTAGATTTTTTTGGAAAAGATATACCAGATGTATTATGTAAAGAACATGAAGAACATATAAAAATTGTAAATTTAAGAAATTTATTTAATACTAGTTTGTATTAGTTATATGATATATTCTTTAATAATGTTTTTGTAAATGTATTTAATAATAGAGATATATTAGAAAATTCACTGAAAAATTTTAAAAATATATATTATAAAAGATTAGAATTAAATGAAAGTAAAAATCCTGATATAATAAATTTTAATAAAATTTATATTAAATCAAGACATGAAATAAATAAATTTTTTGAGCCAACAGCTAATTTTAAAGATGAACATATAGATAAAATAAGATATATAAAAATTATAATTTTACAAGAAAAAATAATAAATATGGAAATAAATGATTTAAAAAAAAAGTTCAAAATGAAAATTTATTTTATTTTTTGGATTTATTATAATTGTTTTAGTTGTATGTTTTATTTTATATAGAAAAAAATATTAGAATAATCATAATAAAAAAGTATATTAAATAATTTTTCTCAATTTTATATTTTTACTTTTCAACTATTTTTAGATTATATAGTATAATAGTATAAAATCTAATATAAAATAATTATAGATATGTAGTAACAATAATAAATTTATATCTATATTTATTATTCTATTAATTAACAATAATATTTGTATTTTCAATTATAAAGTTATATTTAAGATATATTAGTATTATAGAATATATCAATTAATATAGATAAGCATTATTATATATATTTGATATCTTAACAATAAAAATTTATTCAATAGTGTAAATATTTTAGAATAAATTAAAAAAAGATGAATAAAAAAATGAAGATGGAATTTGTAGAAATTGAAAAAATTTATTATTCTTTATTTATATTTAAATTTTATAAAATATTATTTTCAAGATAGATTAAAAATCAAATATTATAAATCTTTCTTTTTTTAAAAAAATAATTTATCTAAAAATATGGTATAAATTTAGTAATAAATATAAATTTTAGGATAACGTAAATTTAAAAGAATAAAAATAATGAAACGTTAACAAATTTGATATTTATATTAACTTAAAAAATTAATATGAAATTTGAAAAAGTCGAAAATTAGAAAAGATTTAAAAAATACAAATTATTAATGATTATTATTATTATTATTGTTTTAGTTTTTATTATTGTGATCTTATATAGAAGGAGTAATGCTACTGATATTATTGAAGATGAAGAAGATATTAAATTTTTTGATTACAATAAAATAAATTCAATAAAAGATAAATATCATTTAATAAAGAATTATTTTATGGCTTATTTTAATAACGATGATTATTTAAATTTTTTAAATAATATAATATTGGAAACTGTAACGTCTGATGATTTATCTTATATAATAAAATGAACAACAACTATTCAAATTATATATATTAATGGAAAATAGAACTTAAAAAATGAATTGAAAGAATGTTTAGATTTACATATAGAATATTTAGTATATATATAGAAATATTATAAAATAGAATTTAATAAAGATAATTTAGAATGAAGATATAATTGATTATATAAATATTATTATATTTTTCAACAAAAAATAACAAGTTTTCTTAGTATAATAAAATTTAATAATATTATTTATAAAAAGTATATTGGGTCTAATAAAATTAATTATAAAGTAGAAATAGATAAACTTAAAAATATTTTTATATCTGAACTAAATATATTATATTCTGAAATAGATAATATTAATAATAATATTTTATTATATGGAAATAAGATAACTAAACCTATATTAGATTATATTTTAACTAGAAATTATACATTAAAGGATTATTATAAAATTATTGATATTGATGAAATAGAATCTATTGATTTTTTTTGAAAAAATGAAGGATTATTTAAATTTTAGTATAGTTGTGGATTTTTTGCTTTTTATTTAATACATATTGAAAAAACTTATATTATTATAGAATTATTAAAGATAGATATGGATGGTTGAAAATCAATAAACGAATCTGATTTTAATGAAATAAATATAGAAATTAAAAATAAAGAAAATATATAGAATGAAGTTATAAATATTTTAAATAGTTTATATGATAAATATACAAAATTATTTAAAGTAATTAAAGAAATAGAGAAAGAATCTATGGAAAATATTTTTAATCAATTTTCTGATGAGGAAACTTGATATGATGAATCATATGAAATTTTCGAAGAAAATAAAGTAAAATACATGAATATATTACAAATTACAAATGTAATTGATAAAATAATAAATATAATTCAATGTGTATATATAAAAAATACCGAATTAAAAAAAGATTTTATAATAAATTTTTCAATTAATTAATTAAAATTTATTTTTGATAAAAAATATAAGAGTTTAAGGATATAGTTTCAAAATATATTAAAAATAAATTTTTAAAAAATTTATAGTAGATAATAAAATAATTAATTAATATATATTTTTATTTTTTTAATAAATTGATATTTTAATAAATAAGTATTAATGATTAGTAATATATTAATTTTAAATAACTCTAATTAAAAAAATTTATAACGAAAACAATAAATCATTATTTTAAACTTTTAATAATAATATCATTTATGAAAATAATATTTTTTATATGGTTTATATGTTATACATATTAGAAACTTGATGATTTGATACTAGAAGAAAAATCTACAACTATATATGATCTTTATCAATGTATTTTAAAATCAGAAATTTAGGAATTTTTATTATATCAAGAAATTTTTTATTATGGTTCTTTATATATATAGATAAAAAAAATAATAGATGAAGGTATTAAATATTAGGTCAGTAAAAATATAGAAGAATGATGTGATGATGATAATAAAAACATAGATTAGCAAACATTGAATAAATATGAAGAAAATGGATGTAAATATATAAAAATAAAAGAATATACTTTAGATGGGGATCTTTTTACTCAATCTGTTGTTTATTTTTATAGTTTATTACAATTTATTGAAAAATTAGAAATATGGATTGCTGATAATTCAAATTTAAGTATTACTTTAAATTTAAAAGAGTTTAAAAAAAATTTAGAAAATATTCTTGAAAATTTTTTAAAAACATTTTATGAAAATTATTGAGTGAAAGATATAAAAAGAAATTCAAACGATTTGTTCTATATGGAAATGGATATTATAAGAAAATTTAAATTTCCAATGAAAGATGAAAATAATCAAGTTTATAACCTAACTAAGAGTATTGAAAACAAATTAAAAGATTTTGAAATATTATTTTGAAATTTAATAAAAAATATCGATTCTTATTTAAATGAAATATATTTGTATTTTGATATAAATAAAGAATTATTTATTTTAGAAGAATTTAAAGAAAAAAAGATGTGTAAAAGTTTAAATATAAAAAACGCTATTATTTTAAATAAAGATTTATAGGTTGATTTAAATAAATATATAGATATAAATACTTTAGATAATAAGAATAGTTGAAGTCATATTATGCATATTAGTATTTTAAAAGAAACATATGATGAATTAATTAAAAATATGTAGAAAAGATTATTAAAATAGATAGAAGTTAAAAATAATATAATAAAATTTAATACAGACGAAAATCCAAAAACTTTTTTATTATATTATAAATTATTAATGATATTAAAAGATAAACTACAAAAATTAAAAGAGAGAAAAACTTCTTATAATAGTGATATGATAAAATTAATAAATATGACATTAATTGAGATAGATATATGTATAATGTTTTTTTATTGAATAACATTTATATATTTTAAAATCGAATTAAATTTAAATCATACAGGTCAACTCGTACTTTCTATAATTATGGACTTTACAAATGATTTAGATAATATAAAAAATAAATCAGAATCAGTATTAAAAAAAAGAAAAACAACCCTTCAGCAACCTTTATCTCTTTATAATTTCTCATTATATCAATTACCTGTAAAAGTTTTAGAAAAGAAAATAAGATAGAAAGATGATATATTACATAGAAAAATTAAAACTTTTGATAGTACCTCAAAGATATCTAAAAAACTTTCAGAATTTTATATTATAGATGAGAATTTTAATGAAATTTTTGGTAATTTTATAGAATTCGATAAACTTGCAGATGTATTTAATAATCAATTAATTACAAAATTTAACATTATAATAAATGAAATAAAAAAAGATATAAACGAACTTATTAATAAAATTAAATCAGAAAATGGAAATAGTATTTTTATGTTAGAAAAAGAAGAAAATGAAAAGATTGATGAAATTATAAACGATATTAAAAATGAAACAAAAGAAAAAAATTGTCTAACTGAATACATGGAAGAAAATCAAATTCAAAAATTAAAACAATTTAGAGAGTCAATATATTATATATATTTTTAAATAAATATATTTTTTAGAGATTTTACATAATAAAAACTTAATAATAATATGAAAAATATTTTATTAATTAAATTATATTTTTATAGGATATATTAATAAAAGAAATACAAATAATAATTGAATATATAAATATAAAATTATTCTATAATTTCTCTTAAAATTTTTATTTTTAATGTATTAATAATATATTTATCTTGTAAATTATTCTATAATAATTCTATCATATTCTTAAACCAAACAAATGTATCATCTTCCTAAGTATTTTTTAAATGTTTATATTTTATATTTTTTACTATATCTATCTCATCATATAATATATTTAAAATTTTTTTTAATTCTTTATTCTAAATATGAATAGAAATCTAAATAATATTTTTATATATTTTAAAAAAATTTATAAAAAATTCATAATTTTTATTTTCTATATCTGTATTACATATCATAAAAAACCTAATTTATTATTTTGTAATTCTTTTTTATTTATTATATATTTATTCTCTTTTAATAATAATATAATTGTTTTATTTAAATATTCTTCTATTCAATCTTTATTAAAAATTATTTTATCTATATCTTCTTCCTAAATATTATTTAATAGTATATTTATTTTTAAATAACTTTTATTATTTTCATTAATAATATCTTTTATAATATTCATTTTAATATCTATTAAATTTCCATCAAATATCTATTCTATAGTGTATAATCATATACTTTTAGAAAATGACGTAATAATTTTAATATTTTTATTATAATTTTTTCATAATATTTTTTTAAAAAAATTTCCTAATTCTAACTATATTATTTTAAAAAATTCATCCTATATATAAATTATTATTTTTTTATTTTCTAAATTATTTAAATCTATCTATATTAAAAGATTTCTTTCGTTAATAGAAATATAATTAAATATTATATTTGAAATATTTTTTGTTATTTTTTGTATCTCTTCCTAATCATCTTCTATTCATTCTGATATTATATAATTTTTTAAAAAATTTATTATTTCTTCATTATAAATATTTTTATTATTTAAAAAATTCTATTTAATATTTTCATTATTAAAATTTATTTTACATATTGTTAAAATTAAATATTCTTCGATAAAATCATAATATATTATTTTTATATTATCAAACTAAGAACTATACTTTTTTTCTACATTATCGATTCCATTTATTTTATATAAAATAATAGAATTTAATATAATTATTAGGATTATAATGTTTTTAAATAATATTTTTCAATTGTTATTTATTTTCATTATAAAATATATTTGTGTTATTTGTAAATTATTTATTTTAAAAAATTTTGAATAATTAAAATTAATTATTTATTATTTCTTCTGGGGCTTATGCACTTTTACTCCGATAATATTTTATCCAATATATAAGAAGAAAAATGTTAAAACAATAGGAAATCTGTATGGATCAATAATTAAAACTATTTTATATGATTAGGAATATGATATTTTTTTATCTTTACATGAATGGGGTATAATAAGATATTGAGCAGTAGATATTGGTATAATATCTTTATATAGGATAAAATCATTAGTTTGTGATTTTGAAATAGATAATTAGAATAATATTATTGTTTTAGATTGTTTTCGAGTTATACATATATTTAAAATAATAAGAGATAAAATAAGTTTTATATAGAAAATAAAGTGTAAAAGAGAAGTTAGATTTTCATGTTTGAATTATTATGAAAATATATTTTATATAGGAACATATGAGGGATGAATTTATATGTTTTAGAATATAAAAAATAATTGAGTATTATCAGATTATAAAATAAAAGTTAATAAAATAGTACGTAAAATAATAACAACAGAAGAGTATGTAATTATATTATTTGGAATGAAAAAAATTTATATATGGGATGATTAGTATAAATGTATTAAAAAAATAAAATTAAAAAAGAATATTGAAAGATGAATAAATAATATATATGTATCTATTGAAGAAAATATATTATTATATTTAGATAATATGGGCAAGTTATTTATATTAGATATAAAAAAATAGTATAAGATAACATCTATTATAGATTTAAATAAGAAGATAGTATATTCAAGATTTTTAATGAATAATAATTAGAAGTTAATATAGGAATAATAAAAACTATATTTTTATTTACATTAAATCATTTTTATTATTTTTTTAATGAAACATTATTCATATTGAAAAAATAAAAATTTTAATAACAAGTATATGATTTTATAATATAATTAAATGCAATAATGAAAAACTAATAAAAGAATTTGAAGATGATGTTTTTTGTTGATTATCTAATAATAATTTATTAAAAAAAGAAAAAATAATAGAATTTATAGATTTTTTCTTAGAAAATAAAGAAAATATATTATCATGTATAAATGAAGTTAAAAATAATATTTAGGATTTATATAAAATTTTATTAAAATTTCCAGTAAAAAAAGTAGAAAAAGAAAATATTGATCTAATATTAGAATATTTTAATATTATAGAAAATAATATAAAAAATTTAGAATCAGATAATGATAATTATATAAAAAATTATAATCATGTTATTAAATTTTTATAAAAAATTTATCAATTAAATGTTATGATATAGGAATTTATAACAAAAAAATATATTGATCCAATTAATAACATTTAGTCAATTTTATTAAATTATATTGAAAATGAATATTTCTGAAATAATTTAAATTTATAGGATATTGAAGGGATATCTATTTTTTTCTTATTTAAATATAACATTTAGTATTATTTTGGAAGTCCATGTAATATTTTAAATGATTAGATATATAAACTATATATTAATGATATTGAAAATGATATAGATTTTAGATATAAATTAGTAGATAATAGTAAATTTTTACAATTAAATAATTTTATAGAGGAAAAATTTAATCAGGATATTAAAAGTTATAATATTGATATTTTAGAAGATATTAGAAATAAATTTAATTGTTATATAAAAGAAATGAAGAATGAATTATATATATGTAATAATATTAATTATAAAAGATTAGTTTATTATGATAAAGTTTTATTAATATTTCATATTTTTAGTTATATAGAATTATTATATAATGATGAAATTAAAGGTACTATTGAAAATAAAAAAATAGCTACAAAAAAAATTATAGATTTTTTAATGAAATTATTAGATAATGATATATTTTATCCTTATGATATTTTAAAAAATGATAATATATTTTTAGATTTTTTATAGACCCATGTTAAATAGTAGAATATTAGAAAATCTGTTATGGATAATATTAATAATATTTCAGAACATTTAAATAATGAAGATGATTATAAATTAATAGAAAAATATAATACTATTTTAAAAAAGTTTTTTTGTGATTGATATATAGAATTAATATAGAATAATAATTATTTAAGAAATAATTTTTTTAAAAATAAGCAAGAAATATAGGATAAAATTTTAATTATTATAAATATATATTTTATAAATAATAATGAAAAACAATATAATATTGCAAAATTATAGAATTCTATGGATGATCTTTTATTAATATTTAAAAAACATAATAAAATATTTTCTAATAAAAACATTTCCAATAATTATAAAAAAATAAAAAATATATTAGAAAATCATAAAGATAAATCAGATGAAATAATCTATAAATATTTAAAATTATTCTTTAAATATTCTAAAATAATTTATTTATTAAATTAGATAGAAAGAGTAAAGATTTATACAAGTATTGATAAAAAAACTATTATCTGAATATTAGTTACTATATTAATAATATTTTTATGCATTATTATTATATATTTTATTTACAAAAAATATAAAAAAGAAAAAGGGAGAAAACATTATTTAATTAATTAAATTTTTAGAGTAATATATAATTCATATATTTAACTTAATAATAAATTATATTTTATTTACATTAAATCATTTTTATTATTTTTTTAATGAAACATTATTCATATTGAAAAATAAAAATTTTAATAACAAGTATATGATTTTATAATATAATTAAATGCAATAATGAAAAACTAATAAAAGAATTTGAAGATGATGTTTTTTGTTGATTATCTAATAATAATTTATTAAAAAAAGAAAAAATAATAGAATTTATAGATTTTTTCTTAGAAAATAAAAAAAATATATTATCATGTATAAATGAAGTTAAAAATAATATTTAGGATTTATATGAAATTTTATTAAAAGTTCCAGTAAAAAAAGTAGAAAAAGAAAATATAGATTTAACATTAGAATATTTTAATATTATAAAAAATAATATAAAAAATTTAGAATCAGATAATGATAATTATATAAAAAATTATAACCATATTATTAAATTTTTTATAAAAATTTATCAATTAAATGTTATGATATAGGAATTTATAACAAAAAAATATATTGATCCAATTAATAACATTTAGTCAATTTTATTAAATTATATTGAAAATGAATATTTCTGAAATAATTTAAATTTACAGGATATAGGAGAGGTATCTATTTTTTTCTCATTTATAAATAATATTATATATTATTTTAAAAGTTCTGATAATACTTTAAATGATTAGATATATAAACTATATATTAATGATATTGAAAATGATATAGATTTTATATATAAATTAGTAAATAATAGTAAATTTTTAGAATTAAATATTTTTATAGAAGAAAATTTAAAATAGAAAATCATTAAATATAATAATAATTTAGAAGAAATTAGAAGAAATTTTAATTATTGTGTATAGCGAGTAGGGAGTGAATTATATATAAAAGATGATATTTATTATTGTCAATTAGTTTTATATGATAAAGTTTTATTAATATTTCATATTTTTAGTTATATAGAATTATTATTTAATAAAACTATAATTACTATTAAAAATAAACAAATAGTTACAAAAATTTTAATAGATTTTATAATGAAATTATTAAATAATAATATACTTTATCCATATAATATTTTAAAAAATAATATTTTACTTTTAGATTTTTTATAGACCAGTGCTAATGTTCAATAGGAGGATATTAAAGGGATTATTATGGATAATATTAATAATATTTCATGTTATTTAAATAATGAAGATGATTATAAACAAATAGAAAAATGTAGTACTATTTTAAAAAATCTCTTTTTTAATTGTTATATTCAATTAACATATTCTATTGTTTCTTTTAAAAACGATTATCTAATAAATAAAAAAGAAATATAGGATAAAAGTTTATTTATTATACATACATTTTTTATAAAATATAATGAAAAACAATATAATATTAAAAAAATATAGAATTCTATGGATGATCTTTTATAGATATTTAAAAAACATGATAAAATATTTTCTAATAAAAATATTTCCGACAATTATAAAAAAATAAAAAGTATATTAGAAAAAAACAGAAATAATCCAAATGAAATTCTGTATGAATATTTAAAATTATTTTTTGAATATTCTAAAATAATTTATTCATTAAATTAGATGAAAAGAGTAGAGATTTATAAGAGTATTGATAAAAAGACTATTATTTGAACATTAGTTATTATATTATTAGTAATATTATGCATTATTATATATTTTATTTATAAAGGATTTTTAAAAAAAGAAAAGGGAAAAAGATTATTTAATTAATTTACATTTTTAGAATAATATTATAAAAAAGTCTATATCATCTATTTAGATTGTTAGTGCTTAGCCTAAAACTAACAAGAAATTCTTTGTTAGTGAAATTGGGTTGTTATAAGTAAAAAAAATAGATAGAAATATAGTAAGATGAAGAAATCCAAAAGGAATTTCTCTTGAGTATGTTATAGGCTATCCCTAAGAAAACTTATGAAATATATCAATGATATCAACATCAACCTTTATAGTAGTATAGTCAAGGTGTAATGTAGAAAATAGAATACTTATGTTAAAAAAGAGAAGTATTTTCTATTAATAACTGAGTCAGGTCCACTGTGGGATATAAAGATAATTGTTATTAATATGACTATATATTTTGTTATAAAGAAATTCAATTATCTGATTTCAGAGATAATATCTATTAATATATAGATAAGTAGATGATTTATAAAGTAATATATAGATCATTAGATATTTTCTAATGAAGTAAATTTATATAAGTATAAGATAATAAATTATTAATTAAATTTTTTAAAAAAATAATTAATATAATAAAACGTTATGAACACAAATATGGAAAATGATTAGAATATCAATTCAAAAATTTTCCATAAAAAGCACTTCCTTCGACCCAGAAATGGGAAGAAGGAAGTGAAGGGACCTTCATCAGGAGGATAGTCCTAGTCTAAGCCTGACTAGAAGAATAAAGGAGTTGAGACAGATCACTCCTTTATTTTAACTAATATTTTTAATATCTCAGTTTTAAATGTTTCTAATGGCATTTCCACCACTAATTACGAGTAGGTTCCTCAAGACTCTTGTGTGACCTTTCCTAAATAGGGGGTGGTGGAATCAAGCCCTATAAAACTCTACCCTATGTCATCCTCATATGATGACGGGAAAGGCGCAGTTCGAACCTCCTCCAATAAGAGGAGAAAAACTGATAGGGATAGTGATTAGTCTATCCCCAATCAACCAGAACACATCCGGCCATGTGGTACTAATCAAAAATCACATGTGGGTGTTGATGTCCGAATATCAACATCCAACTCCGACGTACGTCTTAGACTCCTTGCTAAGATAGAGAACTCATGAGATTAGATGTCTGACATCGAAGCTCGTGAAAATCTATTAAGGCTCAACAAGTTCAGTGGAAGGTATGACATCATTTCAAAGATAAATGATGCCATGACCTCTCTATTAGCCTCTGATGAGATTAAGGCTTTAGATAAGGATAATTTCTCTATAGAAGTTATTAATTATCTAACTTACATCAGTGGTATCATTTACAAGGATATTGTAAATGGTACTAAGTCCAGGTCATCTATTTAGGTTGTTGGTGCGTAGACTAAAAATATCTTTTCAAAGACTAAAAAAAATTTATTTTATATTAAAAGTTCTGTTATAATAAAATAGATTTAGTTAGAATATAAAGTTGTTATAGATGATTGATTCATTATCTCTATATTGTTAATTATTTAGTTATAGTTTAGTCTCTATTCAATAGAAATGAAATGGTTCTAGTTAGAGACTAGTTCATAAGATTAATTAGGAGATAGAGACATACTAGGATGGAGAAATCCGAAAGGAATTTCTCTTGAGTATGTTATAGGCTATCCCTAAGAAAACTTATGAAATATCTCAATGGTATCAACCTCAACCTTTATAGTAGTATAGTCAAGGTGTAATGTAGAAAATAGAGTACTTAAGGGAGGTAGCCTTATCGGCTGCTAATGATTTTAAGACGTCTATAGGATACTTACATCAACCGAAAAATGGTCCTAGGGAAGAGGCTTTAATAACCATTGCTTAGGATACATTAGGTAGACGACTATACTAGAAAAGGTGTAATTGTAGTAATCATCCTCAAACCATAGAGGCGATTGTCAGTCAGATGCACCTCAGTATAGTAAATTTATTTGATGTTGCTATTAATTCATTTTAATCTAGTAAAGAAATATCATCTTGCAACTGCTCGTACTGAATTTGATCATTATCCGGAATCTATCCTAGAGTCAGTGAATGGTAATGTGAAAATATTATTAGACCACCTATTTAGACTGATAAGAGATTATCAGATGATAGTTTATATCACATAATGTTCCTGATATTGTAGTCCTTGATAAGAGTAAGAAAACATGCTGAATCATTGAGATTACGGTCTGTAGTGATAGGTATGTTGCCTTAAAGGAAAGAGCTAAAAAAGAGAGGTACCTTCCATTGGCAACTGAGCTGGGTCTACTCTGAGACGTGAAGACTATTGTTGTTCCAGTAGCTATAGGTGCCTTTGGCGCTGTTACAAAGAACTTCAATCGTCTGATTTCAGAGGTCATACCTGCCAACATAGGCAAGTAGGTGGTCCACAGAGCAATCCGTGGAACATTAGATATCGTCTGGCGGAGTAAACTGTGCATAAGGCGGCCATTAGAAACATTAAATAAATTAATTTTTAAAAATTATATATTCGTTAAAAAAACGTTATTAATATTTTATTATAAAAATATTAATAATAAATAGTAAAATTAATATGATATCAAAAAATATAGGTTATATTGGAGTTATATTTTTAATATTATTGATATTACTTTCTTTTTACTTTTTTTATTCATTTACAAATTATTATTGTAATCAAATAAAAAACAAGAATCTTTTTTATCTGATGAAATTCAAATATATAATAAACTTAAAGAAAAATCAAATGAAAATTTAGAAATATTAGATGAAAAATTTAAAAATAATGAAATCATTAATTAATTTATACATAATAAAAAAATATTTTAATTTTTTACATATAAATCTTATTACCAGTATTTGAAAAATATCTATAATAAGCCTTATCTATTATTAAATTCATTGCTTCATTCTCTAATTTATCAAATATATATATCGGACTATTTCTATTATTTAATATATTATCTATATTTTCTTTAAAATTAATATAATATATTCCATCCTATTTTATATATTTTTCATAAATATATTTAATTTTTCTTTTATTTAATTCTATAGATCTTGATACTCAATTCTACTTATATTTTATTATTGATATTATAAATCTTATTACATTATTTAATTTAAATATTTTTAATACATATCTAAAATGATTCTATTCTATTGGATTAATTAATAAATTATATATTATATCTTTTTTATTTTTTGAAAATTCATGTTTTACTCTTTTATTTGTAAATATTTCTAATAATGGATTTAAAACAATAAAATACTGTATAGGTAATAAAAATACTAATAAAAATATTATATTCGGTGTTATATATTCCATATAATATAAAATTATAGAATATGTATATATATTCTTCTATATTTTATAATATAATACTATAAATCCTGTTGCGATAGATAATAAAACAATATATATAATTGTCTCATAATATATAGTATATGGACATTTTAATTTTTTTAATTGTATTAACTATATTATCATAATTAAAACAATAAATATATTATAAGATGTAAATAATATATTATTATATCCTATATATAATTTATTCTCATTATAATTTTCACTATCATTAAATAAATGATATAAAAATGCCATTATATGTACCGCTATTATAAAAATATATAAAAATATTATCTTTGTATTATATTTTCAAAATTCAATATCTTTTTTCTATTTTTCAATCTTTAATGAAAAAATTAATATAGATTGTCTTATTATATATGGATATAGTATCATTATTACATATAAATAAAATAAAATATGATTTGTTATATATGGTCATTTTAAAGATCATGTATTTACTAATTCCTAAATAATACATAATATAAAAATAAAATATATACATATACTCATATATATTGTTCATAAAGGATATCGTATATAAATATTAAAATTTTTTCTATATCTATTAAATAATACAATTGATATTGTTGTATATATACTATATATTAAAAAAATTAATAATAATAGTATTGTTTTTAAAATTATTGGTATATATTCTTCCATTATAATATAAATACTTAAAAATTATTTGTATTGTTTTTCTCCGATATTTATTTATACTATATATATCCAATCAAAAATTAATTATTTATAATTCTTCTTCTAATTTAGATTCACATAATTCTTTTATTTTTTTATCATCTATATCTAGTTTTATAATATTCGGATAATTTATATAACATTTATCAAATCCAAATTTTTTATTTTCATATTTTATAAAATTATTTATTAATGATAAAACTTTTATATTTTTATTATTTAAAAAAATATCATTATCTAAACTTTCTGTTAATTTATTTTCCTATAATTCTAAATATAATAAATTTTCTAAATTTTTAAAACTATCTTTTTCTATTATATTTATCTTATTATTTGATAATACTAAATTCTATAATTTTGTTAAATTTTTAAATAATCCTTTCTATATTTTAAATATACTATTATTAGATAAATCTAAATATGTTAATTCTATTAAATCATCAAAAATATTTTCATTTAATTTTATAAGATCTGCTTTTATTTTTAAATATAATAATTTTTTTAAATTTCTTAAAAATAATATTATCTTATTATCTAATTTACATTCCAATAATAAAACTGTAAGATTAGGTATTTTTCTAAATATTCCCTGATCTAATTTTATTATTTTATTAGATCTATCATATATCATTAATTCCTCTAATTTATTTAAATTTTTAAAAGAATTTTTTCTTAATAATTTTCCTAATCCTCATATATTAATATTTATTTTTTTTAAATTTTTTAATCCATTAAATACTAAATTTTTTATCTTATTTTTATTATATATTATTTTAAGAACTAATGATTTTAAATTCTATAATGGTAATAATAAATTTTTAATATTTAATTTATATATTTCATTAATACTTAGATCAGGAGGTTCCTTTATTATCAATGTTAATTTTCTTAATTTTTCCAATCCACTAAATAATCCTTTATTTATAAATTTACTATATGTTTCTATTGATAAATATCTTAAATTTTCCATTCCCTAAAATACTCCTGAAGGTAATATAGCATCTTGAAAATTTATATCTAATTCTTTTATTTTATTTAATCCATCAAATATATTCTATCTTATCTATATATTTAATTTATTTGTTAAATATATTCTAACTACTCTTTTTTCACTCATATTTATCTCATTAAAATTTATTTCGTTTATATTTTCTAATTCACCATAAAACCCCATTGTATCTAATCTACAACTTCAGTTATTTCAGTTTTCATTATTTGAATTATTATTTTTTGGACAATATCCAAATGGTTTCTATATCTATCTTATACTATATAAAAGAAATATTATTATTATTTTATTCATATATATTTTAGTGTTTTATGTTAATAATTTTAATTTAATTATTTATAGATTTTAATATTTTTGTTATTCATTCTAATGGATTATCTATTGTTTTAGGATTTATATTTGTAAATGATGTTAAAGAATTTCCATCTTTATCACTTCCATAAAAAGATATCATTAATCTAGGTATAATTGTTATATTATCCATATCTTTTATTAATTTTCATATCTAATTATTTGTACAATTATCATCTTTATCTTCACATATTTTTCTAATATTAATATCTGTAACTTCTCCATTTATTATAACAATAATACAAAAAAATAAAGGAAATATTTTATTATTATTATTTAAATAAAATAAAAATTTTTTTGATTTATATGAAGAAAATTCAAACTCTAAATATATGTCAGTTTGTTCATCATGGGAATATTCTTCAAACTAAAATAAAATAGTATCATCTATTGTTATAATATTCTTTATATTATAAGTTTGAAATTTTTCAGTATCTTGATTTTTATAAACATTAATAACAAATTCAGAACCAATTGATGTTAATATATCTCCTCTTCTTAATGAATCTTGTTTTACTGTATTTATATTATTAGTTGTATGAATTAATAAAATAAATATATTTATAATTAAATACATTTTTATTTCTTTGTGTTTTATATTTTGTTTATATTAATAATAAAAAATGATTTTTATAATTTTATTTTTAAACACATAATAATTATTACTTTTTATAATAATTAATTTATTATGTTAAAAATATTAAAGAACCAAACAAAATTCTTTTTTATACTTTTTAATTTTATTTTTATTTTGAATAATAAATACGATGAATTTAATAATTTTAAAAAAAATATAAATAATTGGATAAATAATCAGAAAAATCAAAATAATACAATAATTAATATAACATATAATATAAAAAGTAAAATGAAAGAAATAATAGATAAAATAGATGAAGAAAAATTAAATATTTTAAAAAGATGATTGAAAAAATATTAATTTATTTATTAATAATTATACAATATTTATAAATTATAAAAAAAATTTAGATATAATAGATCTTATAATAAAAAATATAAATAAAGAAGATAAGTTACATAATTCTATTAAATATTTTAATATGATATATAAAATAAAAAAAGAAAAAATTAATATAAAAAAAAATTATTTATTGCCTTAGATATATAATTATTTAGATATGTTTAATAATTGAAATAATAAACTTCATTGATGAAATAATATAACTAATATCTATTTAAAAAGAATTAATATTATGATATGATATTATAAAAACAAAAAAACCATATTATGATAATGTTTTATATATAAAAAGATGAAATATTATTATTTAATGATAATTAGAATCCAGAAATATCAATTTTATTAAATGATATAAAAAATATATTTAAAAAATTTTAAAAATATATTAATGAAAAGAATAATAAAGAAAATAGTAAAATAGAAAGAAGAATTTCATGAAAAAAATTAAATGAAATAAAAAAAATATTTAATTATAAAAGATAGTGAAAATAGTGAAATGATAATATATGAAAAAATAAATATAATAAATTCAATATTTAATTATAATTATAATAATAATATTAATAATAATATTGAAAGTTATTAGGTTTATGTTTTGTTATAAATTTAATAAATAATAATTTATATTATCCTATTATTAATTCTAATAATAATAAAATAAAATTTTGAGATTATTTATCTACTAATATTTATAATATAGAAGATACAAAAAATATCTGCAATCTTTTAAATTTAAAAAATATATAGAAGAATATTACTCTGAAAAAATAAAAAAGAAAAAGAATATATAAAAATAATAAACTTCATTGATGAAATAATATAACTAATATCTATTTAAAAGAATTAATATTATGATATGATATTATAAAAAAAAAAACCATATTATGATAATGTTTTATATATAAAAGATGAAATATTATTATTTAATGATAATTAGAATCCAGAAATATCAATTTTATTAAATGATATAAAAATATATTTAAAAAAATTTTAAAATATATTAATGAAAAGAATAATAAAAAGAAATAGTAAAATAGAAAGAAGAATTTCATGAAAAATTAAATGAAATAAAAAAAAATATTTAATTATAAAAAATAGTGAAAATAGTGAAATGATAATATATGAAAAAATAAATATAATAAATTCAATATTTAATTATAATTATAATAATAATATTAATAATAATATTGAAAGTTATTAGGTATGTTTTGTTATAAATTTAATAAATAATAATTTATATTATCCTATTATTAATTCTAATAATAATAAAATAAAATTTTGAGATTATTTATCTACTAATATTTATAATATAGAAGATACAAAAAAATATCTGCAATCTTTTTAAATTTAAAAAAAAAATATATAGAAGAATATTACTCTGAAAAAAATAAAAAAAAGAAAAAAGAATATATAAAATATATTATAACTAATTTATCTAATTTATATGAAAATATTATAAATAATTTTGATACAAATTATTGAAAAAATACAGATAATTTTTTTGATGATTCTTATAAAAAATATGATAATATATTTAAAGATATTAAATTAAATTCAGATGATATATTAAATAAAATAGAAGAATTAAAAACTATACTCAAAAAATATGAAATAGATATTATTTATATAATTAATATAATAAAAAATATAAATATTTTAATGACAAATATATTAAATAATAATGAAAAAAAATTTAATAATTATAAATAGAAAAATATAATACAATATTTTTGCAATATTTTAGAAAATTTAGAAGAAATAACTTCATATATATATGAAAATCCAGAAAAGAAAAAAGACGATGATATTCTCTTTAGTTTTAAAAATATAATGATATTTTTGGGATTATCGTTATTAGTAATATTTATTATATTTATTATAATATTATTTTATTTAAAATATTTTAAAAATTATAAAATAATGGTATAAAAATTTAATTAAAAATAATTTTATTCTTCTTCACTACTATCTTCATCATATGTAGGTTTTCTATATATTTTAATTTCTGGTTCATTAATTTTTCCCATTTCTGATAATAATTTTTTAAACTATTCTAATGTTATTTTCTATTTTGTTTTCATATAATAATCTAATAATATATTTTTTATCTACTATACCCTTTCCTATTTTACTAATTCTAAATTTTTTAATCTTTTATAAGCTTCTTCATCCAAAATTTCCATTATCATATTTTCTATTTCTTCCTATTTCTTTTTATCATCATCCATAATTCAACACAATATTATAAGTTAATGGAAATTAATGAAGCTGAAACTGAAAGAAAAAGAAAAAGTTCATCCTTTCTATTACAAGATACAATAAATAAAAATTTTTGTAAAAATTTAAAAAAATATATTATAAAATTGGATTCTTTTTTAAATATAAATATTGATTGTAATGATATAAAGTTTTTATTACAAAAAACTAAACAAAATTTATTATTTATAAAAAATATATTAGAAAATAATACAACTAAATATCTAGAAAATGTTAAAAATATGACACAAATAGATATTTTAATTAATGAATTAATTTTTATTAAAAAAAATAGTATTTCTTTATATTATTATAAAATATTTAAATATAAAAGGTTTTATAATAATATAAATTTATTATCTTTATTAGAATTTCCTCAATATACAACAAAAATACTTTGTTATTTTAAATTAAAAGATATAGCTATAAATATAAAAATATTTGATGAATTGTTAAAAATTTTTATTAATCCTACTGAAACATTAACAACTTTAATATCTTTAATGAAACAAAAAATGACAAATCCTAATCTTTTAAAATATAAAAATACATATTTTAAAAATATTAATTATCTTGAATATTATTTAGATCATAATAAACCTGTTATGTATTTTAAGGGAATAGCTGAAAATATTATAAATAATAAAGAAATAAATATTTTATTAATAAATAATGATTTAGATTTTGCTGAATTAAATTTAAAAGAAAAAATATTATTTATGTTATCTCAAAAAAAATATAAAGAAACTATTCGATCTATAAATTATAAATATGAAATGGAAAAATTAAAAAAAATTAAAAATTTAGAAAATTGTTTTTCTTCTAATATTAAATATCCAATAAAAATTAAATTATTATATATAAATTTTATTGAACATTTTCCTATTAATAAATATGAAAAATGTTATATAAAAAGTTATTTTATTTATGGTAATAAATTAGTAAATAATAGCGAATAGAAATCTAACTATAAAAATTTAAAAAAAAATATTATATTTTGAAATGAATATTTAAACTATACTATTTATAAAAATGATAAAATAAATAGTATACCTTTACTATATCAATTACCTAGAGAAATAAAAATAGTTTTTCTTTTATATGTTGTTAATAATATAGGTATAGAATATATTTTATTATATTCAATTATACCTTTGTTTAATGATATAGGTATTTTAAATAATGGAAAATATATTTTTAAATTAATTCCATTTAAAAATAATAAAATATATCAAAGTAATTCATTTAATTGATCCATTTTATTTCAAATGACTCCTCAAAATAATTTAAAAAATATTCAAAAAAATGAAGATTTAAATATACAATCTCAATCCTATATATGCATAGAATTTGATAATACTATTAATAATATTTGTTATATAAAAAAATATAGAATTTATGAAAATATTAAAACTTGCGAATCTAAAAACAGTAATTTTATAAGTCAAGAAATTCCTGAAATTAAAAATTTATATATTGATAATAATTTTTTATTTAATTATGATAAAGAAAATAAATATAAAAATTCTTTATGATTGTTTAGAGATAAATTAAAACATTATTGATAGTTTAAAAAACCCTTTATTTTATCTATTAATTGAGAAAATACTATTATACTAAATGAAGTCTATCATTTAATAAATATATGAGCTCCATATCCTGATCCTATATATGCAATAGAATTATTAGACTATTCTATACATGATACTGCTATAAGAAATATGGTCATTAAATAGTTAGAAACTTTAGATTTAACATTATTAGAATTATGCTTTTTATAGTTAATGAATCAAATTAAATATGAATTATATCATAGTTCAAAATTAGTTGATTTTCTTATTCGTAAAGCTATTAGTTATCCTCATATTTTTGGTATTAAATTATTTTATTTTCTTAAATTTAAACCAATTAATGAATTATATTCTGAAAGATATAATATTATTTTACAAGATTTATTAATACATCTATCTAATTTTAGTAAAAATCTTTATATAGAATGACAATTAATTAATAATATGAAATATGATTTACAACATATTAGTAATATTATAAAAAAAGATAATAATATTATTGATATAATAATAGAAAGATTAAAAGAAATATTAAAAAATACAAATGATCATTTTTTTATAAGTAATAAATTTAAATCTTGTTTAGATTATAGAATAAATATTTCATCTATTAATATTTCTGATAGTACTATATTATGTTCAAGAACTTATCCTATCTTGATATATTTTAATTATAACAATAATAATATGAAACATGGTTGATTATGATTAAATAAAAATATTTCTAATATAATTTATAATAATAATATTATCTCAATGATAGATCATATTTTATTATTAAATGGATTAAATCTTAATATAGTAAAATATGAAAGTTTATGAGTTTCAAATGATGTAGGTATTGTTGGATTAATAGAAAATACTATGAATTTATTTATGATAAAAACAAGATTTAGAGATGTATTAGTATAGGATGAAAATATTGTATCTTATATAGATAAATATTTTAAATTAACAAATAAAAAAGATGAAGATTATCTTAATGTATTAGAAAAATTTGTTTATTCAGCTATAGGATTTCAAATTATAATAAGTATACTTGGTATAGAATAGGATACACATAATATTTTATTAACAACTGATGGCAGAATATTTTCTATAGATTATTCTCATTTTTTTGTTAATAAAAATACAAGTAATAAAATATCTAATAAAAAATTTTATAATTTTTTTTCTTCTAATAAAACTAAAAAACTTTATACTATATTTTTATGAGATATTATATATGCAATAGGGGGTAAAAAATATTTAAAATCAGATAGATGAAAAAAATATATTAATTTATTTATTACATCTATATAGATACTAAGACAAAATGTTTATATTCTATTAATATTAATAAAACAAAATATTGAAAATTATGATTTTAGTATTGGAAATTATAAAGAAGCAATTGATAGAGTATAGGAATTTCTATTATTAGATAAAAATAATTCTGAAATAGAAAAAATATTAATTAATAAAATAAATGAGTCATTAAAATGAATAAAAAAATAAATAATTTAATTTATATAATTTTTAACACAAATTTATAATATAAATAATGATAATATTTGTTTTACTTTTATTAACTAATATAAATGGAACAAAAATAAAATTTGAAAAATCTAAAAATCTAACCTTATATGGATTATATAAAAATAATTTAGAATATATTACTATTATATTAGAAAATATAAAAGAAAATAATAATAATGAATACAGATTAAAATATATGATAAATAAAGTAATAGTTGAAGAAAATATTCATTATTCTACTAGATTTTTTTCAGGATATTCATTTTATAATTATAAAATAAATAATGGCGAAATAGAAGAAATAATTTTACATGGAAAGAACTCTGCCATTTTAACTGATGAATAGAAAAAACAACAAAGTGATATATATCTTATGATAAAATATGATAATAATAAAAAAAAATATTTACTAACAAAAATAGATGATTTTAATATAACGATGTATAACTTATTTCTCAAGGATATTGAAAATAAAATAGAGTTTAATATAGATAAAGCTGCCTATAAAAAAGAGTTAAAATTTATAAAGAAATATTCAGCAATACCTATAAATTTTGAAGGTTGTCATTATAAAAAATATAAAATATTTTTTTATAGTGCATTTTTAGTATTATTATTATTATTATCAACATTAATAATATATGTTTTTTTATATTATTATTATTATTATCAACATTAATAATATATGTTATATAGCTTTTTAGAAAAAAGCCTTTATTAGAAATTAAAAAAATTAACTAAATATTTTAAGTAGTTTTTATTCGGATTGATATAAATTTTATGTATATTAAATTATTTATTTTTATATTGTTTATAAAAATATATACAATTAGTAGTAATAATAAAATTAAAATAATAAATTCTGATGAAAAAATAAGAAATATAAAAAATAATTTTCTTTATCATATTAATTATTGAAAATTATTAAAAAATAAATTTAATACTATTGAAATAAAGAAAACAAATAGTATTGATGAAAATACTTCAAACGATACTAATAATTATTTTCTATAGTTAAATATAGAAAATATAGAAATTAAAGAAATAGACATATTAACAAATATAAATTAGTTTGATATTGTTTCTAATAATATAATGCGTATCTATCAAGAAAATATAAATAATTCAAAAATTACAGATATTAATTATGATAAATTTGATCTAATTTAGAAATATTTTATAACACATTTATTAAAAAATAATAAATTAAATGAGATAGATCAAACTTATGAAAATCAAACTTCACAATATGGAAAAATTTCACTTATTTATGAATCAATAGATTTTATAAATTATTTTGATAAAATAGAAGATGAATCTATATTTCAATTATTTCATTTATTTTAGAAATATAATATTCATTATATTTTTTTATATCTTTATTTAGAAAGAAATAAAATGAAACCGGATAAACTTATATTTTATTTAAAATTATTTTTAAATACAATATTAAATATATTTAATCATATAGATGATTGCTCTTTAGAATTTTTTAATTTATTTTATAAAAAAATTAAAAATCCTATATAGAAATTAATAAACGAAATAAGTTCTATGATGTTATTCGATTATTATAGTACATAGAAAAGAAATAAAAAAGTTATTATTTATTTTTTAGATAAAATTATACGAATTATAGAAAATGAAAAGTTTTTATATACTAAAGATCCTATTCCACCTCCAGATAATAATAGTGCAAGTCATTTTATGGTAGGAATGTTTTTAGCTACAATAATAATTGTATTTGCATTATATTTTTACTATCAATATAAATATGTTAAAATTCAAGTATATATTATATATAAAGATGATAGTATAGAAAAAAAGAATTCAGTTAAAAATTAAATAAAATTAATACTTTAATAATATTTTTAAATTATTTATGTAGCTATTTTCTTTTTAAATTACGCCATTTATCTTTCAAATCAACATTACTACGTCCTGGATGAAATTGAAATCTACCAGAAGATAAAATAGTACTTCAATTACCTTCGCCATACTCGTTAACAGCACTTTTTAAATTTTCTGTTTCACTTTGAGATCAGAAATTCTTTTCATCATTACTTTTTTTACTTTTATTTATCTTTGGTATATTTTTTATATTAAAAGAATTATTAGTATTATTAAACATATCATTTTTAAATAAAGTATTTGATGCTATTATAGAAGTAGAAGGTGAATTTCCTTTTCTTTTATTAATAAACTAGAAAGATCTATTAACATATGTATAATAATCTTCCTTTCTATATATCTTTTCTTCATAAGTATATCTTTTTCTTTTCTTTTTAATTTTATTTTCTGAATTACTTTTTATTATATCTTTTGTATTATTATTTTTATTTTGCTTCTCATTAGGCAATATATCTGATATTTCTTCACTTTCATCTTGTGAGTTATATAAATTTGTATTTTTTATAACAGATTTACTTGATGTTTTTATATTTTCTTTACCCATATCTATTTCAATTTTATGTTGTTGTTGTGGGTAGAGTTGACATAAAATATATAATGTTATATTTTCATGAGTTTTTATATTTAATAAATGATCATTTTCTATTTTATTTATTATATTTTTTATCTATGTATTTCAGCTATTAATAAATTTTACTTCTTTTACTACTGACAGCTCATTATTACCGTTATTATCTATAAGAACTTCTTTTTTATTAATTAATTCTTTTACTTGATCAAGTAAAACATTTATTTTTTGTAAAAAATCTATAATAATTTCTGAATTATCGTTTTTATTATTTATTGGAAAAATTTCATCGTTTTTTAATAAATTTTTTATTTTAAAAATTATATTAAAAAAATTATCAGGAACAGTAATCTATTGTATAAGATATTTTAGTCATTTTTTTATTTTTTCTACTAGAAATTCGATTAAAAAATACAGAAGATTAGTAGTTTTATTTTCCATATCAGGATATATGGAAATAACAGCATCTACTATTTCATCTATATATTCTAAACTTACATCATCTTTATATTCTATTAGTATTTTTAATTTTTTTATATTATTAATCGTATTTGAATTTTCTGAATTATCATCATCACCTTTATCAATATCATATTTTATTTTTTTATTTGTGATATCGGATATTCATAAATTTTCCTTTTTAGTTTTATTTTCAAACTATTCTTCCATGTTATTTTGTGTTAAAAATAGGTAATATGTGATAAATTAAACAAATATATAAGTTAGAAAAATATAAATAATTTAAAACTATATTAAAAAAAGTTATTAATTAAATAAAATAAAAATTTTATTTATATATAGTAGTAGAAACTATATTAAATTTTTATTATAAAAATATAAATAAAAACTATTATATATATTTTAAAAAACTATTAATATTATATAGCGTTAGAATTTATAATTAATTAATATTATTTTTTATTTGTGTTTAGAATATAAAAAGAAACATGAATCAATGAATAAAAACAAATGATGATGAAGAAGAAAAATTAATAGAAAAGAAAGACAATTATATTTTTAAATTTAATAATGAATATTATGGAACAGATATTATTTTATAGAATTTTTTTAAATTAGAAATTATAAAAGAAAAATATGATGAATATTATATATATAAAGAATATATTATTTTTTTAGATTTTGATATATTAAATATTTATTTAGAAAATAATAAAATGTATTCATTAAAAATGAATGAAAATAATGATATAAATCATTTATATATAAATAATAATAAGAATATTTTAGTTACTATGCATATTACTAAAGTAATAATTTATTGAGATTTAAAAAATAATAAAATAATAAATAAAATATAGACTAATGATATTATAAAAAAATTTTATTTTATAAATGTTATTGGTACAAAATATTTTATTTTAACTTATAGGAATAAATTTTATTTTGGATATATTAAAGATTATAATAATGTAAATTTACAATTAGAAAATATTAAATTAATATATAATGATGTAATTGATATTTGTATTATTAATAAAAATATAATAATTTTAAAAGAAAAAAAATTAATATTATGTGAATATAGTATTGATCAAGAAATAAAATATAAAAAATTATTTACGTTTATATTAAATGATAATTTTCATATGATAAATTATATTAAAAAAAATTTTCTTTTATATAATTCTAAATGAATAATATTTTATTAGATAATAAATAATACTATTGAAGAAATATTTAAATATTAGAGTAATAATATAGAAAGAGTATGTAATTGAAAATATAATATATTTTTTATAAAATTTAATGATAAAATTTCATGTTTTAATTTTGATGAAAATAATAAAACTATGAGTCAATTATGTAATTTAGATTTTTTTAATAAAATAAAATTATATCAAAAACAAATAATATTTGAAGAAAATAAAAATTTATATTATTTAAAATTTAATAAAATAGAAGAAATATTAAATCAAGAAATATCAAAATTATAGTTTAAAAATATTTTTAATATTATTTATGGAATAAAATAGAATAAAATTTTATTATTTAAAGATAATAAAAATTTATTAGAAATATTAAAATTATGTATTATTAATTATATAACTCATTCTATAAATATAGATTATTTTTTATTATATAATTTATTATCTTATATTTTAACTATAGAGAATAATATTTGAAATTTTATAGAAATTATTTATTCTATATTAAGTATAGAGAATAAAGATATTCTATATAAAATATTAATAAAATTTTTTAAAAATGAAAAATTGAATATTTATTCTATTTTCAATTATAATATTTTAAAAGATATTTTAATTTATGCTATTAAAAATAATGAATTAGATATTGTTACTAAAATAATGTTAAAATATCCAAATAAATTTAATAAAGAAAATATAATTGAAGTAATAGAAAATTAGAAAAATTATTATTTATTAGGATTTTATTGTTCTATTTTAAATGAATATCAAATATTTTGTAATATAATTAATAAATTAGAAGATAAAGAAATATGAGATATTATTGAAAATTATTTAATTAATTTAAAAAATAATCAAAATATTAGTTCTTATAAAATTTTAAAATATTTATTATTTTCTGATGATAAATGAAATTTTCTTGAAATGTTATATAAATTTAAAATTTTAGAAAAATTTGTTCATTATATTATTATTTGATTATAGAATGATAGTCTTTATTCTAGTTTATTTTTTAATAATAATGAAGATTTCTTATATAATATTTTATATTATTATAATCTTAATATAAAAGAATCTACTGATCAATATAATGAATTCATTAGTTTATTTTATACTTTTTTAAATAATATTGTAAATGAAGATTATGAAATGTATAATATTTTATTATATTTAATTATAGGATTAAATGCGGATGTATTAAATGATATGGTTTTAGAAATTATAAATGGATTAGATTTAATAAATATTAAATAGGAATAGATCAAATATATTTAGTTATTATTAATAGTATCTCAAATTAATAAATGAAATATAGAAATAAATTGTAATCTTTGAGAAATTAATTTTATAAAATATTTAATTAATAAAGATAATGAAAAAATAATAGATATTTTAATAGATAAAATTTCTTTAATTACAAATTTTAATAAAATATTAACAATATTAATAGAAAATTTAGGAATAAAATTTAAATCTGATAGTTATAATATTTTTTTAAATAATATTGAAAAATTATATATAAATGATGATATAATTTATATTATAATTATTTCAACTATTTATATAGAAAATATTGAAGAATTAATTTATAATATGAATATGAAAATATTAAAAAAATTTATTTTACATAATTTAAAAACATTTTATCCAAAATTTAATAAATTAATTAATAATGAATCTTTAATAGAATTATAGCAATATACTATTAATGAATTAATAAAAAGTTGAATAAAAAATGATTTTTTAAAATTGAAAAATTATATATTAGATTGTATAAAGAATAATTTTGAAGATGAATTAATAATATTTATTTTATTATTTTATGATATTGAATTTGATATTATTTTTAATATAAGTAAAAATAAACAATTAATTACTTCTTTAATATATTGTTATTGTAAATTTGATGACTTTGAAAAATATAAAGAATATATAGATATATTAATTGAAAATAAAGATAAAATGTCTATAATATATTATATATTAATTAATACAAAAAAAGAATTACATTATTGAAGTTATTATATTTATAAATTAGAAAGATATCCTAAATTAAATATATGAGATAATATTTATTAGAATTTAGTTTATTTATTTAGTATAGAAAATATTTTAATAGAATTAAAAAAATATTTTGATTTAAATATAGAAAATGAAATGTTAATAAATTTTGAAAAAAATATTTTACATTATTTATCTATAAGACAATAGTATTTAAATTTAATAAATAAAAATATAGAAAGTTATAAAATATTATTATAGAAAAATGAATATTAGATAATAGAAGATAATTTAAATTGTAAAAAATGTAATTGTCCTATTTTAAAAGATCAAAAAGTATTATTTTATAATAATTATTTAAGCCATTATAATTGTATTATTTATAATTTATAAATTTTATAAAAAATATAAATTATTATTAATAATAAAATAAGAAAACAAATCGATATATAATATAATATCGTATTATCAATAAGTTCTTTATTATAAACATATAAAATATTAGATGAATAATCAATATAAAAATTTATATTTTTAATAAATGGAACACCTAATATAATATAATCTATATCTTCTCCAACTATAAGTAAACAATAATTATAAAAATCAGTAGTATCTCAAATATCATTTTTATTTAATTTTAATTCTAAATAGTTATAAAATTGAAAAACTATATTATTTTCTAATGAAAGATATTCAAATTTATTAATACATATTTTATTTTCAGTTGTTCTAAAAGACATTTTCTAATTAAATTTTATTAAAATTTTTTTATATAAACTCATTGGAAATACAATATGACTAGATCCTGTATCTATTTTTGCTATATAACTTCTATTTATTATATTATATAAAATATTCATTGATTTTATTTCTGTATCAAAAAGATTATTTTTTTTATTAATCTACTAATAAAATCAATAAATATAATATTTTCCTATAATAAATTTTTTATTAATAAAATCTAATTCTAATGAATATTTCTTTATTATATTCTTTCTAAATAATTTATAAATTATATTATGTTCAGTATTTTGATTATTTAATCCCCATATACTATCACAAGATTCTCTATTATTTCTATAATAAATAATTAATCAAAAATACATTTTTACATTGAAAAAACTATTAATTTTAGCTAAACATCCATAATATATAGTTTTATCAAAATATATAATATAATTTTCTATTAAATAATTAGAACAAATTTCATTATATATATTTTCTTTAAAATAAGTAATTCAAATAAGATTAATATCTTTATATATTTTTTTCGTATTATCACATATTCAAACACTTTGAGAACCAGAATCTAAAATAATATTAATAATCTAATCTCCAAGTGATAATTTAACATAATAGTATTCAAATGTTTGATATATTTTCATTATTATTTCCGTACAATTACAATTACTAATAAATATTAAAATAAATAAAAAATAAAAATGCATTTTTAATAAATTTAAATTTAATTATTTATTATTATCTGATTTGCCGATATTATTTATCTAATAGACTATTATTATAATAATAATTATAAATTTGATTAAGTATCCTAAATATAAATATTTATTTTTATAAAAACTATAATTTAAAATACTTTCTGATAATATTTTTGTTTTATTTAAAGATAAAGAAAAATCATCTAAAGAATTATTATAATCTTCTATTTTATTTAATATACTTGATATATGTGCTTCATCTACTGGCATATCATGTAAATTTAATATTGATCTATAAACAGATGTATCAATGTATATATCTTGTGTAAGATTATTATTATTATATTTATTATAAGATACTCAATTCTAAAAACAAATAGAAATTCATCCCTTTTTTTCAATATTTAATATTATATCTGTAGTGTAATTATGTCTATTAATATAATAAAATGATTTGTCTACGTCATATACTGTTACAACTATTTCTTTATAAGTTTTATATGGTTTTTCTGATACTAAATTAATAAATTCTATATTGATTTTTAATAAAGCCTTATCATTAACTATTTTTTCTAAAATACACTATTGGTCTGATTTAATTTTAATTTTTGTTTTATAAGATAGTATAATATTAATCAAAAAAAATAAAATTATTTTCATTTACTTAGTGTTAAATTAATTTTCTCAATTAATAGAATCTTTAAATAATAATTCTTCTATATTTAATTTTTTATTTTCAATTTCTCCTTCTCCTTCTTTATCATTTATAATAAGAGAAAAATAATCTAAAATATAATTTATTTTTATATAAACATCTTTTTTAAGAGAAGATAAAGGATAAATAGTTCCAAAATTATAATTAATATCATTAGTACAATAATATACTTGTATTATATTAAAATTATTTTTATTTTTTCTATTAATTTTATAAATAATAAAAACATTTTCATTATTATTAGTAATATACTAAATACCTTCTAATTCTTTTAATAATTCTGGATCATCTGTTATTTCATTACATGAATTTTTAATATAAAATGTACTAAATTTAAAATAAATTAATAAATTATTTTTTGTAAGTCCATTTTCTTTTAAAAACTATTCATATCTAAAAGATAATAATTTCTCTTCCATTAGTGTTAATATGGAAATAGATAAAATAAATATATTAAATATAAATGAATTTATAAGTTATTATTTAGAAAAAATATATAAAGAAAAAATAGATATATTTTGTAATTTAGAAGATGCAAATAAAACATATTATCATTAGATTAAAAATATTACAATGAATGATTTATTATGTAGAGCTTTATTTGTAGTAATAAGATAGAATAGAAAAGTAATAACAACATATGATATTAAATAGATATTAGAATCTGTTGAAGTATATAAAATTATATTTGAATAGCTAAATAAATAAAATTATTTTTATCAATTTATTTTATTTATATGTATAATAGTCTTCGTATAACACCTCTTGGAGCAGGTAAAGAAGTTGGAAGATCATGTATTATAATTAATTACATGAATAAAACTATTATGTTAGATTGTGGATTGCATCCAGCATATACAGGAGTAGCTTCTATGCCATATTTTGATATGATAAATTCAAGTGATATAGATTTAATTTTAATAACTCATTTTCATATAGATCATATTGCGGCATTACCATATTTTTTAGAAAAAACCGAATTTAAAGGAGAATGTTATATGACATCTTCAACAAAGTCAATATATAAATTAATTTTATAGGATTATATAAAAGTAATGGGAAATATTACAACAACTGAATTATTATATGATTAGGAAGATATAAATAATTCTATGGATAAAATTAAAGTAATAAATTATAATTAGATATAGAAATATAATGGAATAAAATTTTGATGTTATCCAGCAGGACATGTATTAGGAGCTGCTATGTTTATGGTAGAAATATGTGGATTAAAATTATTATATACAGGAGATTATAGTGTAAAATAGGATAGATATTTACCATCAGCTAAAATACCTACGATGTTATCTTATGTTTAGGATAATCTTAATATAAAAAGAGAAAAAATAATACCTGATGTAGTTATATTAGAAGGTACATATGGAGTATAGTGTCATTAGCCTATAGATCAGAGAGAAAATTATTTTATTATAAATGTTATAAAAATTTTAGAAAGAAATGGAAAAGTTTTAATACCAGTATTTTCATTAGGAAAAGCACAGGATTTAATGTTATTACTTAATGATTATTGATTAAAAAATAAAAATTTTTAGAAATATAATATTTATTTTATATCATCTTTAGCAAAAAAATGTTTAGAAATTTATAAAACTTATATTTATTAGATGAATAAAAATATATCTGAAATAAGGAATAGAAGTAGAATATTTAATCCAGAATTTGTTTAGAATATTACAGATATAACATAGATAAATTAGAATAATCCATGTGTAGTATTTGCATCACCAGGTATGTTATAGTCAGGATTTAGTAGAGAATTATTAGAAAAATGAGCTAGTAATATTAGAAATGGGATTATATTAACAGGGTATTCTGTAGAAGGAACATTAGCTAGAGATTTAATAACAGAACCAAGTCATATTCCTGCATTAAGTAGTTTAAATAGTAAAAATTAGATTAATATACCATTAAATATGTCTATTTTTTGAGTAACATTTAGCGCACATTCTGATTATAATGATACTAGAAACTTTTTAAAAGAATTAGAATGTAAAAATGTTATTTTTGTACATGGAGATGAATATGAAATAACGAGACTTATAACATAGATAAAGAAGGATTTATCTAATTATTCTTATTATTCACCTGGTAATTGTGAGACATTAAATATAGAATTTAATAAATCACGTATATGTCAAGTTGATTCTAGTTTATTATAGTCTGATAATTTTTATTTATTATAGGACAATGAATAGAATATTAAGATGATAAAAAGAGAAGAATTAGATAGATATGCAGTAGATAGATATAATATTAAATAGGAATTAATAATAGAAGTATCAGAATTTGATATTAATTTATTTATATAGGAATTAAATAAATTATTTATTGTTGTATAGGAGAAAGAATATTATATAGTAAGTAAAAAAATTAAATTAATATATAATAATAATAATGAAATTATATTAAAATGATATAGTGATTTATATTCTGATTCACTATCAGATATTATAATTAATTTGATATAGGGATATAATAGTGGTATAATAGAAAAAACAAATATTATCGAAGATATTGTAATTAATTTAAAAGAATATTATGGAGAAGATATGGTAATATGTATTAATAATATTATTAAAATAGGGGAATTAGAATATGATTGAGAAAATAATAAAATAATTAAAGAGGATTAGAATATTAATATGGAAATATTTAAATTATAGGTAGAAAGTTTAAGAGATATTTTTATTCCTATTTAATTATTTTTTATTTTTATTTTATCACAAATGATTTATAAATAGAAGAATAAAAAGAGTTTAAGATAGAAAGAAATATTAAAATTATTAAATATTAATATAGATGAATTTAGAAGAATATGTATATATAAAGGAATTTATCCCAAATAGAATGTATGTAATAATAAGATATTATATAGTAAAGAAGATTATAAATCTATAAAGAATGATAATATAATAGAAATATTTAAGAAATAGAAGACAGAATTGAAGAGAATAAGAAAATATAAAAGAGAAAATAATAAATAGAAAATTTAGAATATAATAAAAACATTTCCATTTTTTAATTTAATATATATTATATAGGAAAGATATAAAAAGATTGAGTATTTATTATAGGATATAGGGGAGATGATTTCAACTATATTAGTTTATTTAAAAATGGATTAGAATTAGTTTAAGGATGAATATATAAATATATATAAAGATAAATTTTATTAGAATTTATAGAAATAGATAAAAAGTTTTTTTAATTATATAAAAATAAATGGATTAATAAATAAATGTGAAATGAGAAAAAATTATATAATAATTTATTTAAATTTATATGGAGAAAATATAAAGTTTGCATATATTTTAAATAATGAATATGAATATGAAAAGATTAATTTAAGTTATTATTTTTATAATGTAGAAGTATCTGCAATGTGTTTAGAATATCTTAATAAAATTTTAGAAGTAAATAAGAAAATAGAAATACAAAATATAGGTATTTTTAGTAATAAAAAATTTAAAATAAAAGATAAAGAAAAGATAATATATGAATTATTGATAGAAAATTGTTGTGGTTAGATAAGTAATAAGGATTATTGAATATAGATAGATAAAAATAATTTAGAATATATAATAGAATGTATTAATAAAGGATAGATATTAAATATAAATAATTATAAATAGAAAGAAGAAGTTATAATTAATAATAATATTGAGGAGGAGGAGTTAAAAAAATTATTATAAATTTATTTTTATCACAGAAATGACATTTATAAGAGATTTATTAAATCCAGATAAAAAGAAGGAAAAATAGAAACATAAAACAAAAAGATTAATATTAAAACCAAATAGTCAATTTTTAATGGTAACATGTCCTAATTGTTCATCTTAGATTAATACATTTTCACATGCAAAAATGAGAGTTGAATGTAATAAATGTAATCAATTATTATTAAAACCAACAGGAGGTAAAGCAAAAATAAATCCTAAAGCAAAATGATAGATAATTAAATAATTTATAAAATTATTTTTAGTGTTTATTATTTTAAAAAATGAAGAGAAATAAAGATAATGAAATTATATTTGAAGATTTTCCTGATTTTAAACCAAATTTAACGCCTAGAGAAATATTTAAATTAGGTAGTTTTGGAGGTACTTATTGAAGAGATATTTATTCTGGAATTACTAATAAGAAATATTAGAATTTATATTTAAACTATCCAGATGAATGATGAAAAGATATACCTAAGAATTGATTAGTATCTAAATGAGAAGATTATGATATTAATATAAATAAATATGGAGTTAAAGTAGGAACAACATTAGAATTTTGAGAAGAAAAGGAATGAATAAAAAAATACCATCCATATGGTTGAGTTCATTGATATTGTGATTTTTACTAGGGTAAGAGATGTATAGATGATATAAGATAGATTGGAAGATGAAAAAGAACTGCGGGACCAAAAAGTAGATTTAGAAGAATGTTAATTAATTTGATTTTTAAGAAAGAGACAGTATATAATGATTTCAATGTGAGTCCTAAAGTAAGATAGACATTATAGCATTGAGGATATGTATTGACTTAGAAAGATTGTGTAAATTAATTGATTTTTTTCTTTATTAAATATTTAATAATATATAATATAAATAGTTTAAATACTTCTTTTAATCTTTATCTATACTAAAAATAATAATTAAAATATATTTTTTCTTAAATTTAAATTTCTACTTTTCAACTATTTTTTAGATTATATAGTATAATAGTATAAAATCTAATATAAAATAATTATAGATATGTAGTAACAATAAATTTATATCTATATTTATTATTCTATTAATTAACAATAATAT